>NC_069503.1:420799298-421099298 GCF_027579735.1 Bombina bombina | reverse complement strand
GCACTGCGCTATGGAAGGAAGAAGAACAGAATGAAGTACTTGACAAGAGCTTAGAAGTTTTGATTTTCTGGCCTCTGTCAGAAAAATCTTCATTTCTAAGGAGTCTATTATTGTTCCCAAGAAGGGAACTCTTGTTGACGGGAATAGAAAACTTTTTTCTACGTTCACTTTCCACACGTGAGATCTGAGAAAGGCTAGGACAATGTCCGTATGAGCCTTTGCTTGTGGCAGAGACGACGCTTGAATTAGAATGTCGTCCAAGTAAGGTACTACTGCAATGCCCCTTGGCCTTAGCACCGCTAGAAGGGACCCTAGTACCTTTGTGAAAATTCTTGGAGCAGTGGCTAATCCGAATGGAAGTGCCACAAACTGGTAATGCCTGTCCAGAAAGGCGAATCTTAGGAACCGATGATGTTCCTTGTGGATAGGAATATGTAGATACGCATCCTTTAAATCCACCGTGGTCATGAATTGACCTTCCTGGATGGTAGGAAGAATTGTCCGAATGGTTTCCATTTTGAACGATGGAACCCTGAGAAATTTGTTTAGGATCTTGAGATCCAAAATTGGCCTGAATGTTCCCTCTTTTTTGGGAACTATGAACAGATTGGAGTAAAACCCCATCCCTTGTTCTCCTAATGGAACAGGATGAATCACTCCCATTTTTAACAGGTCTTCTACACAATGTAAGAATGCCTGTCTTTTTATTTGGTCTGAAGACAATTGAGACCTGTGGAACCTTCCCCTTGGGGGTAGTTCCTTGAATTCCAGGAGATAACCTTGAGAAACTATTTCTAGCGCCCAAGGATCCTGAACATCTCTTGCCCAAGCCTGAGCGAAGAGAGAGAGTCTGCCCCCCACCAGATCCGGTCCCGGATCGGGGGCCAGCATCTCATGCTGTCTTGGTAGCGGTAGCAGGCTTCTTGGCCTGTTTACCTTTGTTCCAGCCTTGCATCGGTCTCCAGGCTGGCTTGGTTTGAGAAGAATTACCCTCTTGCTTAGAGGATGTAGAGTTTGAGGCTGGTCCGTTTCTGCGAAAGGGACGAAAATTTGTTTTATTTTTAGCCTTAAAAGACCTATCCTGAGGAAGGGCGTGGCCCTTTCCCCCAGTGATGTCTGAAATAATCTCTTTCAAGTCAGGGCCAAACAGCGTTTTCCCCTTGAAAGGGATGTTAAGCAATTTGTTCTTGGAGGACACATCCGCTGACCAAGACTTTAGCCAAAGCGCTCTGCGCGCCACAATAGCAAAACCTGAATTTTTCGCCGCTAATCTAGCTAATTGCAAAGTGGCGTCTAAGGTAAAAGAGTTAGCCAATTTAAGTGCTTGAACTCTGTCCATAACCTCCTCATAAGAAGATGCTTTATTGAGCGACTTTTCTAGTTCTTCGAACCAGAAACACGCTGCTGTAGTGACAGGAACAATGCATGAAATTGGTTGTAGAAGGTAACCTTGCTGAACAAACATCTTTTTAAGCAAACCCTCTAATTTTTTATCCATAGGATCTTTGAAAGCACAACTATCTTCTATAGGGATAGTGGTGCGTTTGTTTAGAGTAGAAACCGCCCCCTCGACCTTGGGGACTGTCTGCCATAAGTCCTTCCTGGGGTCGACCATAGGAAATAATTTCTTAAATATAGGGGGAGGGACAAAAGGTATGCCGGGCCTTTCCCATTCTTTATTTACAATGTCCGCCACCCGCTTGGGTATAGGAAAAGCTTCGGGGGGCACCGGGACCTCTAGGAACTTGTCCATCTTACATAATTTCTCTGGAATGACCAAATTGTCACAATCATCCAGAGTAGATAACACCTCCTTAAGCAGAGCGCGGAGATGTTCCAATTTAAATTTGAATGTAATAACGTCAGGTTCAGCTTGTTGAGAAATTTTTCCTGAATCTGAAATTTCTCCCTCAGACAAAACCTCCCTGGCCCCTTCAGACTGGTGTAAGGGCATGTCAGAACCATTATCATCAGCGTCCTCATGCTCTTCAGTATCTAAAACAGAGCAGTCACGCTTTCGCTGATAAGTGGGCATTTTGGCTAAAATGTTTTTAATAGAATTATCCATTACAGCCGTTAATTGTTGCATAGTAAGGAGGATTGGCGCACTAGATGCACTAGGGACCTCCTGAGCGGGCAAGACTGGTGTAGACATGGAAGGAGATGATGCAGTACCATGCTTACTCCCCTCACTTAAGGAATCAGTTTGGGCAACATTATTATCAGTGGCATCATTGTCCCTACTTTGTTTGTCACATTCATCACATATATTTAAATGGAGAGGAACCTTGGCTTCCGAACATACAGAACATCGTCTATCTGCTAGTTCAGACATGTTAATAGGCATAAACTTGATAACAAAGCACAAAAAACTTTTAAAATAAAACCGTTACTGTCTCTTTAAATTTTAAACTGAACACACTTTATTACTGAATATGCGAAAAAGTATTAAGGAATTGTTCAAAATTCACCAAAATTTCACCACAGTGTCTTAAAGCCTTAAAAGTATTGCACACGAAATTTGAAAGCTTTAACTCTTAAAATAATGGAACCTGAGCCGTTTTTACATTTAACCCCTATACAGTCCCTGGTATCTGCTTTGCTGAGACCCAACCAAGCCCAGAGGGGAATACGATACCAAATGACGCCTTCAATAAGCTTTTTCAGTGGATCTGAGCTCCTCACACATGCATCTGCATGCCTTGCTTCTCAAAAACAACTGCGCATTAGTGGCGCGAAAATGAGGCTCTGCCTATGACTAGAAAAGGCCCCCAGTGAAAAAGGTGTCCAATACAGTGCCTGCCGTTTTTTTAACAGAATTCCCAAGATTAAAATAACTCTCCAAAGTTATAAACCATTAAATATGCTTATAAAGTAATCGTTTTAGCCCAGAAAAATGTCTACCAGTCTTTAAAGCCCTTGTGAAGCCCTTTATTCTTATATTAAAAATTAAGAAAATGGCTTACCGGATCCCATAGGGAAAATGACAGCTTCCAGCATTACCAAGTCTTGTTAGAAATGTGTCATACCTCAAGCAGCAAAAGTCTGCTCACTGTTTCCCCCAACTGAAGTTAATTCATCTCAACAGTCCTGTGTGGAAACAGCCATCGATTTTAGTAACGGTTGCTAAAATCATTTTCCTCTTACAAACAGAAATCTTCATCTCCTTTCTGTTTCAGAGTAAATAGTACATACCAGCACTATTTTAAAATAACAAACTCTTGATTGAAGAATAAAAACTACATTTAAACACCAAAAAACTCTTAGCCATCTCCGTGGAGATGTTGCCTGTGCAACGGCAAAGAGAATGACTGGGGAAGGCGGAGCCTAGGAGGGATCATGTGACCAGCTTTGCTGGGCTCTTTGCCATTTCCTGTTGGGGAGGAGAATATCCCACAAGTAAGGATGACGCCGTGGACCGGACACACCTATGTTGGAGAAAAAGGGTTAGCATTGGATTAAAAATTGCCCCAAACACAACATAAATACATTAAAATAAAGTGTTACAATCATATATACACTAGCTGATAAAAAAAACCCATTCATATATATATTTTTTTAAAATAGCTATAAGAGTTAAAAGGTATATGGTATATGACAAGGTATTTGACTGGGAATGGCCATACTGTATATATATATATATATATATATATATATATATATATATATATATATATATATATACCCCAACATGTCTAAATATGTGTATATACCTATGTACTGTATATGTGTTTATATGTGTATATACATATAAACACATATTTGCACACACACATATAAATATATATATATATATTGCACTTTTCTCTGTATGTATATATATATATATATATATATATACACACACATATATATATATATATATATATATATATATATATATATATATACAGACACACACTTTTGAGCCCTTTCAACTCAAATACCTGAAAACAATAAAAAACATAATTTATGCTTACCAGATAAATTCCTTTCCTTCCGGATAGGGAGAGTCCACGGCTTCATTCCTTCTTGTTGGGAAATACAACACCTGGCCACCAGAAGGAGGCAAAGACACCACAGTCAAAGGATTAAATATCCCTTCCACATCCTCATTACCCCAGTCATTCTGCCGAGGGAACAAGGAAAAGTAGGAGAAATATTAGTGTATACATGGCGCCAGAAGAATAAAATAAATAATAGGGGACCACCCATAGACAAGAAAAAATTGGTGGGGGCCGTGGACTCTCCCTATCCGGAAGGAAAGGAATTTATCTGGTAAGCATAAATTATGTTTTCCTCCCTAAGATAGGGAGAGTCCACGGCTTTATTCCTTACTGTTGGTAAAACTATACCCAAGCTCCAGAGGACACTGAATGAATAACGGGAGGGAACAAAAAGGAAGAGGCGGACCCTATTCTGAGGGCACCACAGCCTGCAAAACTTTTCTCCCGAAAGCTGCTTCAGCCGAAGCAAAAACATCAAAGTTGTAAAAATTTTGAAAAAGTATGTGAGGACCAGGCAGCAGCCGCCTTACAAATCTGATCTATAGAGGCCTCGTTCTTAAAGGCCCAAGAGGAAGCCACTGCTCTAGTGGAATGAGCCGTTATCCTCTCAGGAGGACGATGTACGGCTGTCTCATAAGCTAAGTGGATGACACTCCTTAACCAAAAAGATATGGAAGTCGAAGTGGCCTTCTGCCCCTTACGCTTCCCCGAATAGACAACAAACAAAGAGGAAGATTGTCTAAACTCCTTAGTAGCCTGAAGATAGAACTTCAAGGTGCGAACTACATCCAAATGGTGAAGTAAGGGTTCCTTCAATGAAGAAGGATAAGGACACAAGGAAGAAACCACAATCTCCTGATTGATGTTGCGATCTGACACAACCTTAGGAAGAAAACCTAATTTTAGTATGTAAAACTGCCTTATCTGCATGCAAAATCAAATAAGGGGGCTCACATTGCAAAGTAGAGTTCTCAGAAACTCTGGGCGCAGAGGCAATAGCCAATAAAAAGTGAACCTTCCAAGATAACAATTTAATATCAACGGAATGCAGAGGCTCAAACGGAACCTGTTGCAAAACCCGAAGAAAAAGATTTAGGCTCCAAGCAGGAGCCTCAGATCTAAACACAGGTCTGATCCTAATCAGAGCCTTAACAAAGGACTGCACGTCTGAAAGCTCAGCCGAAATCTGTCCCCTCAGGGAACTAGCAGAAAGGCCCTTCTCCAGCCCATCCTGGAGAAAAGATAAGATCCTGGCAACCTTAACTATGTGCCAGGAAAAACCACGCTCTTCAAACCAGAGTAAATAGGTCCTCCACACCTTGTGGTAGATACGCTGAGTAACTGGTTTACGAGCTTAAATAAGAGAATCAATGACACTCTCAGAGAAACCTCACTTGGCTAAGACTAAGCGTTCAATCTCCACGCAGTCAGCCTCAGAGAATCAAAATTTTGATGAACAAATGGACCTTGTATCAGCAGGTCTCTGCGACAAGGTAACTTCCACGGAGGACATCCCCACTAGATCCGCGAACCACGTCCTTCGCGGCCACGATGGAGCGATCAGGATTACTGATACCCGCTTCTGCTTGATTCGGGGTCACTACTCGAGGAAGAAGCGGTAATGGAGGAAAAAGATATGAGTTTAAACCTCCAGGGCACTGCTAGTGCATCTATTAGATCCGCTTGGGGATAACTTGACCCGTACCTGGGTAGCTTGGTATTGAGACGGGATGCCATGAGATCTATCTCTGGCGTCCCCAACTTGCATATCTTTGCAAACACCTCGGGATGGAGAGACCATTCCCCTGGATGGAAGGATTGCCTGGTGAGAAAATCTGCCTCCCAGTTGTCTACACCCGGAATGTGGATCGCTGACAGTGAACAGCTGTGGGCCTCCGCCTACTCCAGAATCTGAGATACTTCCTTTTCGCCAAGGAACTTCTCGTTCCCCCCTGATGGTTGATGTAAGCCACCAAGGTTATTGTCTGATGGGAATCTATTAAACTGGGACAAAGCCAGAAGTGGCCAAGCCTTCAAGGCCTTGAAGATTGCCCGTAATTCCAAAATATTGATTGGGAGGGAGGACTGCTCCTCAGTCCACAACCCCTGTGCCTTCCTGGCACCCAAAACCGCTCCCCACTTGGATAGGCTTGCGTCCGTAGTCACAATCTCCCAAGATGGTCTTAAAAAGCATGTCCCTCAGGATGATCTGGACAGAGCTACCAAGAGAGCAATTCTCTCCGGCTGTCTAATACTGTCTAAATCTGTTGAGACAGATCTGAATGATCGCCATTCCACTGCCTCAGCATGCACAGTTGTTAAGGTCTGAGACGGAACTTGGCAAAAGGAATGATGTCCATGCAGGACACCATGAGACCAATCACCTCCATACACTGAGCCACAGAGGGACTCAAGGAGGTCCGGAGGGCAAGACATGCCGAAGTTAGCTTGCAACGTCTCTGGTCTGTTAGAAATATCCTCATGGATATGGAGTCTATAATAGTACCCAGGAATTCCACCCTAGTACTTGGGATAAGAGAACTCTTTTCCAAGTTTATCTTCCATCCATGTGATCGAGGAAGACTGAGAAGGTACTCTGAGAATTCTTCCGCAAGACAAAAGGATGGTGCTTGCACCAGAATATCGTCCAAGTATGGGACTACTGCAATACCCTGAGTTCTGGCAACAGCTAGAAGAGCCCCCAGAACCTTCGTAAAGATTCTTGGAGCAGTAGCTAGGCCAAATGGAAGGACAATGAACTGTAAGTGCTGGTCCAGGAATGCAAACCTCAGGAACTGAAAGTGTTCCCTGTGGATTGGAACATAAAGGTAAGCGTACTTCAGATCCATAGTGGTCATAAACTGGCCTTCCTGAATTAAAGGACCTCATCTTGAAAGAAGGAATACTGAGAAATTTGTTAAAGCAACTTAGGTCCAGAATTGGGCAGAAAGTTCCCTCCTTCATTGGGACCATGAAAAGGTTTGAATAAAACCCCAAACCTCTTTCTTTGATAGGCACCGGGACAACAACTCCTAAGGAGGATAGATCCCGAACGCACCATTCTTTTCTGGTCTGATAGACAGATTCCCTTTGGCGGAAGAGATTTGAAGCCTATCTTGTATCCCTGAGATACCACCTCAAGGACCCACGGATCGTACTTGAACCAGGCGTCTGAAAAAAGAGACAGTCTGCCCCCTACACGATCCAATCCTGTATCAGGGGCCGCCCCTTCATGCCGATATGTTTTCGGTGGGCTTCTTATTCTGCTTGGATTTATTCCAGGACTGAGCCAGCTTCCAAGTACTCTTGGGTTGCTCTAGCTTGGAGGAGGATTGTTGTCGTTGGGATTTATCAGAACGAAAGGAATGAAAATTAGAAGACTTGTTCTTTTTATCTTGCGGTAGGATGGCACCCTTGCCTCTGGTAACCGTAGAAATAATGGAGTCCAGACCTGGACCAAATAAAATCTTTCCCTTGAAGGGAAAAGAAAGGAGTCTGGACTTAGAAGTCATATCCGTAGACCAAGGCTTCAACCAGAGCGCATGGCAGGCTAGGACCGCAAAGCCAGAGGCCTTTA
This sequence comes from Bombina bombina, assembly GCF_027579735.1. Classification (NCBI taxonomy): domain Eukaryota; kingdom Metazoa; phylum Chordata; class Amphibia; order Anura; family Bombinatoridae; genus Bombina; species Bombina bombina. The sequence continues at coordinate 421,091,735 of NC_069503.1, read as the reverse complement.
TAATTAGGCGAATAATTTGCATGTTCGCATCACAGATAAAAGAATTAGCAATTCTCAGAGCTTTAATTCTGTCTTCAAAATCCTCGAGGGGAGACTCCACCTCAATGAGTTCCGACAAAGAGTCGCACCAGTAGGTAGCCGCTCCGGCAACCGCGCAACTGCAGGTGCCGGTTGAAACAAAAATCCTGTATGTTGAAACATCTTTATCAGAAAGGTTTCTATTTTCTTATCCCGTTCAGAGGATATTAACCCTGGATCCTATCAAGGTATAAAAGAGCCACACTGTGACCCTGTTATAGCATTTTGTGTGTAAAAATTTAAACAATCTTACCTCCAGGAACCATGCTGTGGAACAGAACACAGCCTTTCAAGTGTGACAGTCTTATAGCAGCGCTCCTGACATGGACTTGAGTGAAAGAAAACAGGCAGTGTAACTCATCAACACTGATTGCTTAGGAGCTGTTAGCAGTAGTCTGGATGGTTTCGCAGAAAAACTTTCCCTGCATCTCCAGACTCTAACTTTCATCAATACTCTCACTGAGAGGTTGACGTAGAATTTGACGGTAGATAAGAACCAAAAAGGCCCATCAAGTCTACCCATATTACATGTTACTTTTTCCTTAGGATAGCTTTATGCATGTCCCAGGCATTTTTAAATTCCTTTAAAGTATTTGTGTTTACCACCTCAAATGGAAGTTCATTCCATGAATCCACCACCCTTTCTGTAAAAAAATGCTTCCTTAAATTTCTCCTGAATCTGCTACCCTCTAACTTTAGATTGTGACCCCTTGTTTTGGCATTTATTTTTTTGTGAAAAATGCTTTCAGCTTCTATTTTATTAAATCCCTTCCTATATTTGAAGGTTTCTATCATGTCACCTCTTTTCCTTCTATCCTCTAAACTATACATATTTAGATCATAGAGTCTTTCTTTGTACGTTTTATATTTTAGACCATGTACCATTTTAGTAGCCCTCCTTTGGACAGCTTCTAGTTTATTTATATCTTTCTGAAGATATGGTCTCCAGAACTGTACACAGTATTCCAGATTTGGTCTAACTAATGATCTGTAAAGTGGCATAAGAACCTTGCTATTTCTGCTACTAAAACCTCTTCCAATGCAACCAAGCATTTGACTGGCCTTGCTGGCTGCGCTGCGGCATTGCGTACCAAATTTTAAATCATCTGAAATAATAATTCCCAAATCCCTTTCTTCTTTAATTACAGTCAGTAATGTACCATTGAGACTGTAATCGGCCTTTGGGTTTTTGGATCCTATATGCATAATTTTGCTCTTGGTAATATTAAATTTCAGATCCCATTTAATTCTGTCTTCAAAATCCTCGAGGGGAGACTCCACCTCAATGAGTTCTGACAAAGAGTCGCACCAGTAGGTAGCCGCTCCGGCAACCGCGCACATAAAAATCTTTGCCTGTTATCACTCGACTACTTAAAACTCCAGTCCTATCTCGAAGGGCAGATACCCCTTTTCAGGACTCTCTGAATCTTCTGACACTTCGCTGCCACCTCCTAACGTGACGAAAGGCAAAGAATGACTGGGGTAATGAGGAAGTGGGAGGGATATTTAAGCCTTTGATTGGGGTGTCTTTGCCTCCTCCTGGTGGCCAGGTGTTGTATTTCCCAACAGTAAGGAATGAAGCCGTGGACTCTCCCTATCTTAGGAAGGAAATCATTTATATTCAATTTTAATATTTAATAATGTGTTTTACTGTGTATTTACTGTAAATATTTGACATTACATTCTTAACATAGGGGAAAATGTTCTATGTATTTTTTAAAAGATATTCCTATAAATATCTGTATAACTATTTCTATATACATATTTATTTAAAAATAAATAGAAGATTGTTTATTTTATGTGAAGAACATTGGAATATAAAATATTCATAACTAACTTCAACCAATTATGTTAGCGCAGTTGGTCTATTGCATGTCGAGTTAGCGTGCAAGCAATAAGTGTTAGTTTTTTTCCAATTTGCACTCTTTACTGAAGTCCACAGGGAGAAGAAGTTAGCATGGTTGCGATTTCTTAAGTCCTCAAGTTAGTGGGCGTCTGTTTTCACTTGCGCATATTTTACTTTTACAAATTTACTTCTGCCATTGTTTGTGCGCAAGCAAAAGTGCTAAATTCACTTGTAATATGGCCCTATGTCTTTAGTGCGGATGATCACTACGTGTTGTCATCCAAGAGGGGGTGCTTTTGGAGCTCATCGCACCCCCTCTCGCACTTACCTCCATATATGAGGTGGCCAAGTGGCTGGCATTGCTTGGGGTGGTGACATAACCAGCCCTGAAGACCTGGAAGTACATGTAGCCTCTAGGAGCTTAGCTGCTAAGCCTTTTTTACCCCATTGCTGAGCAAATTTTGAGCTTTTTTTGCTACCTACTGTATTGTAAGTCAATTTTTAGTGAGTGACCCACACAAATTATATATTTTTTTCAGGAGGCCCAGAAGATTCACAATATGCCATTACTATCACATGGCTATACAGACAAAATTAATATTTTTTTAAGAGAGGGACATGTCTACTAGACGATAAACTTTATTAGGGGTCTCTTGACATAAGATTTTTTTTATTTTGCACATAATGCAACTCTCCCAAGGAAATCTCATGTGGTTTTTTTTTTACGTTCACTTAACTTTACTTTATTTTCAAAATGTCTACTTTAAAGTGAGGGGTCTTGGAGGTTTGTATCTGCTAAGGGAGATGAGACCGAGGAGTTTGAAGAACCTCCCTCCATCCATCCAGCTACCAGTGCATCCAGGTTCAGCCCCTTTGTGACATCAGCATGTCTGTACGTAGTGAAGTCACCACCGGCACTTCACCCACTTGAATACCAACGATTCTCGGCCTGTAGTGCCGGGGGTACAGAACACAGCGTTTGATCAGTGATCTCGCTGCATGATGAAAAGAGCTTGTCATGCACCTACAGTCGTGATGTGCATAGCATTGCTCATTAAGTGCATTGAAGGGGTTAAGGGAGCTGGATGGAGGGGTGAGTATTCAAAACCCACATTCTAAGCTCCCTTAAAGGGACAGTATACACCAATTTTCATATAACTGCATGTAATAGACACTACTATAAAGAATAATATGCAAGATACGGATATAAAAAACAAAATTTATGCTTACCTGATAAATTTCTTTCTCTTGTGGTGTATCCAGTCCACGGGTTCATCCATTACTTGTGGGTTATTCTCCTTCCGAACAGGAAGTTGCAAGAGGACACCCACAGCAGAGCTGTCTATATAGCTCCTCCCCTAACCCCCACCTCCAGTCATTCGACCGAAGACAAGTAAGAAAAAGGAGAAACTATAGGGTGCAGTGGTGACTGTAGTTTAAAAAATAAAAACACCTGCCTTAAAGTGACAGGGCGGGCCGTCGACTGGATACACCACAAGAGAAAGAAATTTATCAGGTAAGCATAAATTTTGCTTTCTCTTGTAAGGTGTATCCAGTCCACGGATTCATCCATTACTTGTGGGATACTGTTACGGTACCAACAGTGTACCAAGGGTTAATACCAGATGAACAATGTCCTGCATAGGGAATCAGCAATTCACAACCCAGCCAGTTTCAGGTTTAAAACAGAATGTCATTTATTAAAGGCTAGATGCCTAGTATTTATTGACCCCAGATGGGGGGGTTGAAAGACTCTTGTACATTTAGATAAAAAGGGGAAGACGCCCTTTTATGAAACAGTAGAATTACATTACTTAAATACTTTACTTAGGCAGATAACAACTTAAACACATTTGGCTTGTCTTATCACCTAGCGTCTGCTCTCTGAGGGTGATTAAACAATGGCCTGTTTATTACTTAAATGTAATTATAGCACACAATAGCTGAGGCCAGAAAACCTGTCTTTAGAAATTAGATTCTTAGCTAAACACAATTAACTCCTTCAGTCCTGACAGAAGGGTCTGTCACATATCTCCCCCCTTGTGGAACACTCCGGCAGACCCGGCTTGACCCTTTGGCGGGTCAACCTGGGGATGACCGGACTAGGAGGTGGTAGGCATGTCAGTTTGCCAGGACAATCCATCTGTATTCCCGTTATGAGAGAGAATTCCTGTCCATACAAAGAAGGGTTCAACTTCCTCAGTGCCCAGACTAGGGCTAAACAGTCCTTCAAAATCCCATCAGCTTCTTTACGAGTTTTCTGTACCTGCTCTTTATAGGTATCCACAATCCCTTCATACTGACATAGGGTGCCCTTGAGTTGCTGCACCTCACTATGAGCCAGCGTCAGCTTCTCCTCAAGTGTCGCTAAGTTTGTCTTTAATGTTTCATGTCCCACTCTCAAGCTGGTGTTTTCTGCAGTCTGTCGGTGCAGCTTGTTTAGCAGAGATTCACGTTCTAAACGTGCTTTTTCCTCTGCGCTCCTCTTCTCCTTCATCAGCGCATTGTAACGGGACTTCCACGTATCAATAGCGGATAGAGATTTACTGAGCTCAGCGTCCTGGGGCTTAGCAGCAGGGGGGTCAGTCTCTGCTGCACGGATCTGGGCATGGGTAGTCACAGAGTTAACATCAGCGGGACCCATAGGAGCGTAGGCAGAAACAAGGGGGGCCAAGTCATTTCCAAGAAGAACATCAGCAGGTAAGTCCTTCTTGACCCCCACATTCACAGGTCTACCGCCCACTCCCCAATCCAAATGTACCCTGGCAACAGGTAGGCTGAACACATCGCCCCCTGCTACCCTCACAGCCACAGTGTCTCCAATGTACTGTTTCTCAGACACCAAGTTCTTTTGAAGCAAGGTCATGGTAGCACCAGTATCCCGTAGACCACTGACCTTCTTCCCATTCACTTTAACCAGTTGCCGGTTATTCTGGTGGGCAGCTTGCACAAGGTCTGCCTCATGTAGGATGCTCCAGCATTCTTGAGCCTCTATGTAGCGGGCCGCAGGCTGAGAGTTACGTGGGATTCCGCCGGCGGGTCTTCTCCAGGACTGTGCTTGGTTCGCTGCATTTAGGGGACACTCTGGTCTTTTGTGCCCTAGTTGCTTACATCCAAAGCACCAAATAGGTTGTGAGTAGCCCCGTGAATTGAACCGTGCTCTCTGAGGGTAGTTCGTGGCCGGAGGCCGTGTGGTATAGCGGTGCACCGGGGGTTGGTAACTGGCAGCTGCTGGGGTGACTGGGGGTCTGTACTCCACTCTAGCAGGGGGCTTAGTGGTAGCAGTGTCCAGTTTGCGGGCATCCATATACTCATCTGCCAGGCGAGCAGCTTCATGCAGGGTGGAGGGTTTACGGTCCCGAACCCACTCTCTAACTCCTGCTGATAACTTGTCAAAGAAATGTTCCAACAGGAATAGCTGCAGCACCTCTTCCCCAGATACGGCTTGGCACCCCGCTATCCAGTGAGCTGCTGTGCGGTGCACCTTACATGCCCACTCAACGTAGGAATCACCAGCTAATTTAACAGTGTCTCTGAACCGCCTCCGGTATGCCTCCGGTGTAACCGCATACCTGGAGAGCAGAGCCTCTTTCACAGTATTATAATCCCCAACCTCCTCATCTGGAATGGCCCGAAAAGCCTCACTGGCCCGGCCGGATAATTTTCCGGATAATATCGTGACCCAGTCCTCTGCGGGTACCTTGTGTAGTGCACATTGCCTCTCAAAATCCGCAAGGTACCCATCAATCTCTCCTTCTGTTTCCAGGAAGTTTTTAAAAGCTGCAAAATTTACTTTTCTCTTTTCCACTTGGGCTGCTGCAGCGCTGCTTTGGCGAAGTAGGTTCGCTTCCACAGCTGCTATGACCCGGTCGATAATTTCCGCAGATGGGTTGGGGCCATAATATGCCAGTCTTATTTTAACCGCCCGATCAAAGCTTGCTTCTTCAGGGGTTCTGTCTGATATGCTGGGCCCATTGGTTCCTTCTGTCCCTGGTACTCTTTCCATCTTAGTCAGTATTGTAATAATCCCCCTCTTCCTGAGGTTACTGGCTTGTGTAGTTGCTCTTCTGGGCGATAAGGTTCATTCCGTCGCTTGCCACCAATTGTTACGGTACCAACAGTGTACCAAGGGTTAATACCAGATGAACAATGTCCTGCATAGGGAATCAGCAATTCACAACCCAGCCAGTTTCAGGTTTAAAACAGAATGTCATTTATTAAAGGCTAGATGCCTAGTATTTATACAGGTTTGACCCCAGATGGGGGGGTTGAAAGACTCTTGTACATTTAGATAAAAAGGGGAAGACGCCCTTTTATGAAACAGTAGAATTACATTACTTAAATACTTAACTTAGGCAGATAACAACTTAAACACATTTGGCTTGTCTTATCACCTAGCGTCTGCTCTCTGAGGGTGATTAAACAATGGCCTGTTTATTACTTAAATGTAATTATAGCACACAATAGCTGAGGCCAGAAAACCTGTCTTTAGAAATTAGATTCTTAGCTAAACACAATTAACTCCTTCAGTCCTGACAGAAGGGTCTGTCACAGATACCAATACCAAAGCTTTAGGACACGGATGAAGGGAGGGACAAGGCAGGCACTTAAACGGAAGGCACCACTGCCTGTAAGACCTTTCTCCCAAAAATAGCCTCAGAGGAAGCAAAAGTATCAAATTTGTAGAATTTAGAAAAAGTATGAAGCGAAGACCAAGTCGCCGCCTTACAAATCTGTTCAACAGAGGCCTCATGTTTAAAAGCCCATGTGGAAGCTACCGCTCTAGTAGAATTAGCTGTAATTCTTTCAGGAGGCTGCTGGCCAGCAGTCTCATAAGCTAAACGGATTATGCTTCTCAGCCAAAAAGAAAGAGAAGTTGCCGAAGCCTTTTGGCCTCTTCTCTTTCCAGAGTAGACAACAAACAATGCAGATGTTTGACGAAAATCCTTAGTAGCTTGTAAATAAAACTTTAAAGCACGAACCACGTCAAGATTGTGTAACAGACGTTCCTTCTTTGAAGAAGGATTAGGACACATTGACGGAACAACAAATTTCCTGATTGATATTCCTATTAGATACTACCTTAGGAAGAAACCCAGGTTTGGTACGCAAAACAACCTTATCTGCATGGAAGATCAGATAAGGGGAATCACACTGTAAGGCAGATAACTGAAACTCTTCGAGCCGAAGAGATAGCTACTAAAAACAGAACTTTCCAAGATAAAAGCTTGATATCTATGGAATGCAAGGGTTCAAACGGAACCCCTTGAAGAACTAAATTTAAACTCCATGGCGGAGCAACAGGTTTAAACACAGGCCTGATTCTAACCAAAGCCTGACAAAACGCCTGAACGTCTGGAACATAAGCCAGACGCTTGTGCAAAAGAATAGACAGAGCAGAAATCTGTCCCTTTAAGGAACTAGCCGATAATCCCTTTTCCAATCCTTCTTGGAGAAAGGATAGTATCCTAAGAATCCTGACCTTACTCCACGAGTAACCCTTAGATTCACACCAATGAAGATATTTACACCATATCTTATGATAGATTTTCCTGGTGACAGGCTTTCGAGCCTGAATCAAGGTATCAATGACCGACTCGGAGAAACCACGTTTTGATAAAATCAAGCGTTCTATCTCCAAGCAGTCAGACGCAGAGAAATTAGATTTGGATGATTGAATGGACCTTAGAGTAGAAGGTCCTGCCTCAGCGGCAGAGTCCATGGTGGAAAGGATGATATGTCCACCAGATATGCATACCAAGTCCTGCGTGGCCACGCAGGTGCTATCAAAATCACAGAAGCTCTCTCCTGCTTGATCTTGGCAATCAGACGAGGGAGGAGAGGAAATGGAGGAAACACATAAGCCAGGCTGAAGGACCAGGGCACTGCTAGAGCATCTCTCAGCGTTGCCTGGGGATCCCTTGACCTGGACCCGTAACGAGGAAGCTTGGCGTTCTGACGAGACGCCATCAGATCCAGTTCTGGTTTGCCCCATAGTTGAATCAGCTGGGCAAATACCTCCGGATGGAGCTCCCACTACCCCGGATGAAAAGTCTGCCGACTTCGAAAGTCCGCCTCCCAGTTCTCTACTCCTGGGATATGGATAGCTGAGAGATGGCAAGAGTGAACCTCTGACCATAGAATTATCTTGGAAACCTCCATCATTGCCAGGGGACTCCTTGTTCCCCCCTGATGGTTGATATAGGCTACAGTCGTGATATTGTCCGACTGAAATCTGATAAATCTGACCACAGCTAGTTGAGACCAAGCCTGAAGAGCATTGAATATCGCTCTTAGCTCCAGAATGTTTATTGGAAGGAGGGCCTCCTCCTGAGTCCACGAACCCTGAGCCTTCAGGGAATTCCAGACTGCGCCCCAGCCCAGAAGGCTGGCATCTGTCGTCACTATAGTCCACTCTGGCCTGCGGAAACTCATTCCCCTGGACAGATGGACCCGAGATAACCACCAGAGAAGAGAATCCCTGGTCTCTTGATCCAGATTTAACAGAGGAGACAAATCTGTGTAGTCCCCATCCCACTGATTGAGCATGCAAAGTTGCAGTGGTCTGAGATGTAGGCGGGCAAACGGAACTATGTCCATTGCCGCTACCATTAGGCCGATCATTTCCATACACCAAGCTACTGACGGCCGAGAAGTGGAATGAAGAGCCCGGCAAGAAGTTAGAAGTTTTGATATCCTGACCTCTGTCAGAAAAATTTTCATTTCTACCGAATCTATCAGAGTTCCTAGGAAAGAAACTCTTGTGAGAGGAGAGAGTGAACTCTTTTCTCTGTTCACCTTCCACCCGTGAGACCTCAGAAAGGCCAGAACAATGTCCGTATGGGACTTGGCGATTTGAAAAGTCGACGCCTGGATCAGGATGTCGTCTAGGTAAGGAGCCACCGCTATGCCCCGTGGCCTTAGAACCGCCAGTAGAGACCCTAGAACCTTCGTAAAGATTCTTGGCGCCGTGGCTAATCCGAAGGGAAGAGCCACAAACTGGTAATGCCTGTCTAGGAAGGCGAACCTGAGGAACTGATGATGATCTCTGTGAATTGGAATGTGGAGATAAGCATCCTTTAAGTCCACGGTAGTCATATATTGACCCTCCTGGATCATAGGGAGGATGGTTCGGATTGTCTCCATCTTGAAAGATGGGACCCTGAGACATTTGTTTAGGATCTTGAGATCCAAGATTGGTCTGAACGTTCCCTCTTTTTTGGGAACTATAAACAGGTTTGAATAGAAACCCTGCCCCTGTTCCTCCCTTGGAACTGGGTGGATCACTCCCATAACCAGTAGGTCTTGAACGCAACGTAAGAATGCCTCTCTCTTTATCTGGTTTGCAGATAGTTGTGAGAGATGAAATCTCCCCTTTGGAGATGAACCTTTGAATTCCTGAAGATATCCCTGGGAAACAATCTCTAGTGCCCAGGGATCCTGGACGTCTCTTGCCCAAGCCTGAGCGAAGAGAGAAAGTCTGCCCCCTACTAGATCCGGTCCCGGATCGGGGGCTATTCCTTCATGCTGTCTTAGAGGCAGCAGCAGGTTTTTTGGCCTGCTTCCCCTTGTTCCAAACCTGGTTAGGTCTCCAGACTGGTTTGGACTGGGCGAAATTTCCCTCTTGTTTTGTATTAGAGGAAGCTGAAGCTGCGCCACTCTTGAAGTTTCGAAAGGAACGAAAATTATTCTGTTTGGTCCTTAACTTATTGGACCTATCCTGAGGAAGGGTGTGACCTTTTCCTCCAGTAATATCAGAAATGATCTCCTTCAGACCAGGCCCGAATAGGGTCTGTCTCTTGAAGGGGATGTTAAGAAGCTTAGACTTTGAAGTAACGTCTGCTGACCAGGACTTAAGCCATAGCGCCCTACGCGCCAGAATGGCAAAACCTGAATTCTTAGCCGTTAGCTTGGTTAAATGAAAAACGGCGTCAGAAATAAAGGAATTAGCTAACTTAAGAGCTTTAATCCTGTCTAAAATATTATCTAACAGGGTCTCCACCTGTAGAGCCTCCTCAAGAGACTCGAACCAAAAAGCCGCTGCAGCAGTAACTGGGGCAATGCATGCAAGAGGCTGGAGAATAAAACCTTGATGTATAAAAATTTTCTTAAGGAGATCCTCCAATTTTTTATCCATAGGATCTAGGAAAGCACAACAGTCCTCGACGGGGATAGTTGTACGCTTAGCTAGGGTAGAGACTGCTCCCTCCACCTTAGGGACCGTCTGCCACGAGTCCCGTATGGCGGCATCTATGGGAAACATCTTTTTAAAAGCAGGAGGGGGAGAGAACGGCACAACTGGTCTATCCCATTCCTTAGTAATAATTTCCAAAAACCTCTTAGGGACTGGAAAAACATCAGTGTAAACAGGCACTGCAAAGTATTTGTCCATCTTACACAATTTCTCTGGAACTACAATGGGTTCACAGTCGTCCAGAGTTGCTAAAACCTCCCTAAGCAATAAGCGGAGGTGTTTGAGCTTAAATTTAAACGCTGTCATTTCAGAATCAGACTGAAGCAACGCCTTCCCTGAATCTGAAATGTCACCCACAGATAGAAGCTCACCTGCCTCGGCTTCTGAGTATTGTGAGGGTATATCGGACACAGGTATTAAAGCGTCAGAAAGCTCTGTATTAGTTCTAGCCCCAGAGCTGTCATGCTTTCCTTGTAACCCTGGCAGTTTGGACAATACCTCTGAGAGGGTAGCATTCATAACTGCCGCCATGTCCTGTAAGGTAAAAGAATTAGACGCGCTAGATGTACTTGGCGTCACTTGAGCGGGAGTTATAGGTTCTGACACATGGGGAGAGCTAGATGGCATAATCTCCCTTTTTTCAGTCAGAGAATCCTCTGGAGATAAATCTTTAAGCGCCATAATATGGTCTTTATAGTTTATAGAAATTTCAGTACATTTGGTACACATTCTAAGAGGGGGTTCCACAATGGCTTCCAAACATATTGAACAAGGAGTTTCCTCTATGTCAGACATGTTTAACAGACTAGTAATGAGACAAGCAAGCTTGGAAAACACTTTAATAAAGGTGAAACAGCAATTAAACAAAAACTGTGCCTTTAAGAGAAAAAAAACTAGCACTTAAACTGCAAAACAGTGTAAAAATATAGTAAAGTCTTCGAAATTTTTAGTGTGTGTAAGGGACTAAAGCAACATTGCACCCACTTGCAAATGGATGATTAACCCCTTAGCCCCCAAACCGGATTTAAAAAACATCAACCACCGGTAAAAGACAGTTGAGCACCTTGCCACAGCTCTGCTGAGGCTCCTACCTGCCCTCAAATACGATTTAGAGAAGAAATAAACCCTTTACAATGGTCCTCAGATGCCAGAGGACTCCTCTAGGGAAGCTGGATGTCTCAGTCTGAAGGAAACTGCGCATCAAGAGCGCGAAAATAGGCCCCTCCCACCATGTACTGGATGTCAGAGGGGCCTTAAGAAAATACTCCTAGGAGTATCTGACTAGCCATGTGGAAAACTAGGCCCCAAATAAAGACTTATCTCCCTCAGCGAAAAAACGTCCTATTTATGAAACATGTAAACGTTTTGTCACTAAGTAATATGAGTATAAACATGAGTATTACCCTGTTTTGTAAGCATGATCCCAGTCGTTGTTAAATCACTGCATCTAGTTTACCTCAAATACACAAGGCTCTGTCAGCATTTTCTAGAACTTATTCATCTCTCTAGAAATAAAAATACTGAACATACCTCAAAGCAGGTAATCTGCAGACCGTTCCTCCAACTGAAGTTTTCCCATACTCTTCAGTTATATGTGAGAACAGCAATGGACCTTAGTTACAAACCGCTAAGATCATCAACCTCCAGGCAGAATTCTTCTTCTAATTTCTGCCTGAGAGTAAAACAGTACAACGGCGGTACCGTTTAAAAATAACAAACTCTTGATTGAAGGTAACACTACACTAAGTCACCACATATCTCTTGATACTTCCTATCTTGTGGAGAGTTGCAAGAGAATGACTGGAGGTGGGGGTTAGAGGAGGAGCTATATAGACAGCTCTGCTGTGGGTGTCCTCTTGCAACTTCCTGTTGGGAAGAAGAATATCCCACAAGTAATGGATGAACCCGTGGACTGGATACACCTTACAAGAGAAATCCAGTATAAAACCATTTAAAAACTTACTTAGAAGTTTCCAGTTTAGCTCTGTTTAAAAGGTTACTGGAACACCCACTGCAAGTGGGAAACAGCAGACACTCCTTCCACCCCCTTCCTTTGCATATGAAAAGACCCTTTACACAAACAGAAGCAAGCAAGAGTAGGTATACGTCGGTATTCTCCTAAAACTTTGGGGCTTGGTTAGCAGTCTGAAAATCAGAGCAATGTTATTTAAAAATAGGCAAAACTATCCATAAAAAAACAACAACACTGTATGGGCTATATAAATGGATCATCTACAAAACATTTATGCTAAGAAAAATCTAGTGTATAATGTCCCTTAAACACCCAAAACCCACAGTTTGAAAGGTAATACATGTTCTTTCAAACAATGTGACTTGGGCATGTTAAGCTTAAAGTTCATTTAACAAAAATAGAAAAACAAAAAAAAACACACACACATATTCCAAAACCCATTATTATAATAGGCCATCAAAAAGGCATAGAGAACCCATAGCCCCTTAATATAAATCCCATAAGACCCAATAAAAAAAATGTAATCGCGAGGTGATCACTGTAGTAATTGTGATCACCTGGAGTGATTAAATGTGGATTTGTTTGAGTAGAGGCTCATGGGAGTCTCTACCTGCAAATCAAAGTTATATAAATTTACCCAAAGGCCCTGAATTATATGAGGATAACCCCTTCTTGTTTATCTATATAGATTGGGGAAAAAACCTCACAAAACATTGTTTGTAAACTGAATGATCTTAACTTAGCAAAAGTTCAGAAATCTGTATTTACAATCACAGCTTCATGCGTCTTGGCATGCTCTCCGCCAGTCTTTCACATTGCTGTTGGGTGACCTTACGCCACTCCTTGTGTAAAAATTCAAGAGCTCAGTTTTGTTTGATGACTTGTGACCATCCATCTTCCTCTTGATCACATTCCAGAGATTTTCAATCGGGTTTAGGTCTGGAATGACAGGTTCTCGATCTGGTGGTTCTCCATTCACACCTTGAATGATCTTGATTCGTTGCATGGAGCATTGTCCTGATGGAAAAAAACAATCCTCAGAGTTGGGGAACATTGTCAGTGCACAAGGGAGCAATTTTCTTCCAGGATAGCGTTGTACGTGACTTGAATCACGCGTCCTTCACAAAGGTAAATCTGCCCGATTCGTGCCTTGAGGAAGCACCCCCAGATCATGACTGATTCTCCCCAAATCTGAGGATTGTTTTTTCCATCAAGACAATGCTCCATGTCACACAGCCAGCCCAAAGTGATGAAGAAGAATAAAGCCAAGGTGCAGGTGTGGCATAAAATCATCCAACAGCAATGTGAAAGACTTTTGGAGAAAATGCCAAGACGCATGAAAGCTGTCATAGAAACACATTAGTATTGTGTTGTTTAAAAATAATATGAACTTGTTTTTCTTATTATTCGAGGTCTGAAAACACTGCATCAGTTTTGTTTTTGAACATTTGTCCTTTCCTGCAAATAAATGCTCTAAATGACAATATTTTTATTATGAATTTGGAAGAAATTTTGTCAGCAGTTTATAGAATTAAACAAAAATGTTCATTTTACTCAAACACATACCTATAAATAGTAAAAACAGAGAAACTGATATATATATATTTATTTAATAATGGGGGGGTCTCTAGGCACTTATAATATGCCATCAAAAAGACCTAGTGATCCAAGGCCCATTGTTCTAAAGCCTAGAAGTCCCTCTTAAAGTACCTACATCATTTTTAGTTACCAGGTGTTCACCTGGTGTGAATAAATATACATTTATTTTAGTATAGTCGCATGGGAGTCCCTATGGGCACATCAAAATTATACAATCATAACCTACAGACACTATTTATATGAGGATAATCCCTTCTTATTTAAACTAAAGTGTTTAGAAAAAAAATAAACACACACAAAATATTTTTCAGCCTTCTTTATTAAAATTTAAATGAAAATATAATTTTTCCCACACACATTTCGTTGTAAAGTTTGAACATGTTATGATATATATATATATATACACACACAGTATATATATATATATATATATATATATATATATATATATATATATAATGGTTTAATTTGAATCTGCTGGGTGCTGGGTCTGCTGAAAACAAGAATATATAATATATGTGAGCCTAAAGCAGGGCTTGATTGGGAGAAGTATCTAAAGGCTCCAAAACAGCTCAGGATATGGTTCATCAGGTAAGGGGTTAAAATGGTATGCTCTATCTGAATCATGAGAGTTTAATAGGGGGGGGGGTGTAATTATAAGATGTTTTCTGTTCCTTTAAACTACTGCCTCTAAAGTAGCAGTGAAAAAGCACAGTAAGCACTATAGTGCCTTAGAAATTAAAATACAGGTAGCCCTCAGTTTACGCCGGGGTTAGGTTCCAGGTGGAATTGTTGTAAATCGAAACCGTTGTAAATTGAAACCCAGTTTATAATGTAAGTCAATGGGAAGTGAGGGAGTTCGGTTCGAAGCCCCTCTCAAAATTGTCATAAGTAACACCTAAAACATTTTTAAAGCTTTGAAATGAAGACTTTAAATGCTAAACAGCATTATAAATCTAATAATATAGATTGTATCATCATCAAACTAAATTTAATGAACAAAAACATTTGCTAACAGCACCTAATATGTATGTTAGATAATATTGGGTCTGCACCTATTCTATGCATTTCAATCTGCAGTGATTTATAGGCAGTTAGACACCCTCACCTGAAGCTGCTGGACAGGAAGATAATAGGGAAGTGGCTGCTCGATAGCTAATGTCTTTTCTGTGTACACAGATCAATTTCAGACCTGTTAAGTTGCATAACTTTGCTGCAAAACAAGCGGACAGCTCCACCTACTGGCTATTTTAATTACTGCACATGACTGAAAAAAAAGGTTGTTATTCTGAAACGGCACAAATTGAACCGGCGTAAACCGAGGGCCACCTGTATACTACAGAGAAATGTATTACAAAACAAAGCTATACATAACTGAATAATAAAAAGAGAATATGCAACAGGAATACATTTGGGAAACCCTCTAGCAGACCAAATTTATTAGATATTTTTCTTAAAGCGATTTTAAAGTAATTTGTATGTCTGTTGCATTAAAAATTACATTTTGAAATATATATAGATATATAGATATATATACACACACATATACAGTATATATTTTCTTGTATGTTCCCATCCATAATAATAATCATTTTTTGCATTTTTATGCTTGTGTATTGTTCCTTCCAGCCAGTAAGCAATGTAATATCCCATGGTATGTTCTGCACACTAACGTGCTTCCTCTGATTTTAAAGCTGATTTCAAGCTCAGTTTAACATAAACTTAACATTGTAATGCAAAAATAAATTGTATTTACATGTTCAAATAGTGCATAAATTGCATTATATTTTTTTTCATTTAAATAAACACTAAATACATATCATGCTCCTCCCTCTAATTATAGGTGTAACCATTTGGAACATAGATAACACTGCAGGTATCTGAAGGTGAGTCACTGCACATGTGCAAACAGGTTAGCACTGGAATGCAGTGAAAGATAGATTTCAACATGGCAGCACCCATGACTAGAGGAAGGTGAAGAATTACCATAATACTATGCATATGTCCCTTTAATTTCCCTTCCAGCACAGACAGATAAACATATTGATAAAACAACCAAGAAGATGGGAACTGTAAACATATTCTATTTTCTAGGAAAGCACCACCTTTACAAAAGAATATAAATAGTGTGACTTGTCAACTGATTACAGTAAATAAAGGAACTCCAATACAAAGCCATAGCAAGTGAAGATCCCACTTCAAAGACTGTCCAATGCTCATATGGGACCAGGAGTTTGATAATTACTTTACCTTGAATAATAGAAGTGATAATAAATGACAAACAATAACAAATAAATATAAGCTCTAGCATAAGAAGAGGAGAAACTGATAAAGCAGTTCAGGAGCAAACTAAAACATGTATATGACTCTCATTCATGTGTGGGATACACAGAACAGCGCTAATAGTGCAAATAGCTTTTCACTTCCGCCAAACAACATAGATTTGGTTGTGTCAACGATAATAAGGTAACATTCTAATCTTCACATTTGTCTTGTGCTATTTTCTAACAACAAAAACACAAAATGGATTCCTTATCAGCTGGTTGCCTCTTACCTCTTTTTTTTAATAATATTTTACATTTGAGCCTCTTTGACATGGCAGCTTACAGATAATGGATACAGTTGTGAAACGCAGTCTTGCATTATAAGTGAACGTTTTCTCTAAATGTACAATATTTGCCCATATACTGTACATATTACTGTACTGTATATATTATGAATATATTATGTCACATATCCTGTTGTGTTATTGTTGTAATGCATTATTTACAAATTAATAAATAAAAAGAATTCGTTATTTTTTTAGTATTACCTTTAAAAGGGACAATGTACACATTTTTTTTTAATTAAAAAAGAGGGAACATTAAAATGTAAAATAATTCCTGTGATAAATGAACCTACTGTGGGGGTCATCTCTGTCAATATAAGCAATGTTCATGTTTTAATTTAGACAGCTTTTACTTAAAAGTAAATTGAAGTCAATATGAGACTTTTGTGATTAAGCTACAGAATACAATTAAAAAAAAAAAAAAGAGTTTCTACTGTTCTCTAAATTACCATTTTCTTGTTGGTATCCTTGTTGAAACTTAGCTCCTTTCCAATAAAGCATAATGAAGTAGACTCAAGAGCATGCACGTTTCTTGAGCACTAAATACTGATACAAACATTGTTGCTACTAAATAGTGCTCAAGATATGTGCACGCTCCTAAGCCTACCTGAACATGCTTTCTTAGCAATAAGCTTTATACCTTTAACCGCACACACTATCTGAATCACAAACGTTTCATTTTGACTTCCATGACATACTTATCAGTCTTTACTGCCAAAACTTCTACTCATTGTCTGGTTTCATAAACGTGATAGAAAATCTGATACTACAAAGACCCTTTACTGTAACACATTATCGTTTTGTTAAATGATAAAACTGTCAGACAGTGCTTGTAGAACTGTTCAACTTGTCTTCACTTCTGGAATCATCTGCCGGCCAGTGAGTCATAAGGTAGCTCCTGAAAAATAGTTATTATGGTGGTTAGGACAACTGTATAGAACATCATTATTTTGTTTCTATTCCTTGTTTGTGAGCGAACAGAACCAGCTACACTGTAAACTGTAGATATTAAAGGGACATGCAAAAAGAAAATGGTCTATTTTTGCACCCATCTGCAGCTAGCTCCCAGTAGTGTATTGCTGCTGCTGGACATACATAGGTATGCTTTTCAACAAAGGATACCAATATAATGAAGTAAACTTGAAAACAATAATAAATTAAATAGTCTCTTAAAATTACATTTTGCAGTTTATTTTTGACTTTCATGTTCCTTTAAAGGATATGAAACATTTTTTTCTTTCCTGACTCAGGAAGACCACACAATTTTAAACAATTTTCTAATTTACTTCTTTGATCAGATTTGCTTAATTTTCTTGTTATCCTTTGTTGAAGGAGCAGCAATGCACTACCGGGAGATAGCTGAACACATCAGGTGAGCCAATGACAAGAGGTATATATGTGCAGTCACCAATCAGCAGCTAGCCCCCAGTAGTGCAAGGCAACTCTTTAGCCTACCTATGTATGCTTTTAAAAAAAGGATACCACAAGAACGAAACAAATGAGATAAAAGAAGTAAATTGGAAAGTTGTTTAAATTGCGCAATGTGAATAATTATAGTTTAATTTTGACTTTTTGTGTAACCCTTTAGTATTCATGCCGTTCATGCTTTGTTACCTCGCTATAGACTATCTGACGGTTTAAAATATTTACATAGAAGCAAACTTCTTATCTTGATTTAAAAAGGTTAATTCTATTTTTAACATTGATCACAACATGAAGCCTTGAATTGTTATGAATATTTTATTTATGGCAGCCCACTGTTCTGCAGTTCTGGCCCTTAGCTCCCCTTAATTGGGCAGTCATTCATGATGCTTCAGTCAATCACAGGGACTGATTTATTGTGCACAGAAAAAAAAGAAGAAAGAAATAGAGAAATGAAACAACTTAGGGCTAGATTACAAGTGGAGTGCTAATTTATTGCGATAAATAACGAGCTTGCAATAGCAAATAGCGCTTAATTAATCAAAGATCAGATATCTGGTTAATTTTATAAATATGCCCCCAATATACAGTGGAGTGTATTTTATTAAAAATTAAAATTGTACAATTTTTATTTTTTAATAAAATAACTGCGCTAATCAGTATTTTGAAGGTAAAGTTGACAAGAGTGGGGTGTTAGAAAAAAAAAAACCGGCATTGAAAAGTGCCTTTACATAGTGGTCTACAAGAACTGTGTGTTCCCTGTAAATATATAGGTAATCTGGCCCTTAGTGTAAAAACAGTGCTTGTCACATGATCCCTAAACAGGCCAAAAGCTCATTCAAATGCTGTTTTAGGCAATTTGCAGCATTTTGAAGAAAACCTAGTTGACACAATTCTGGTCTGTTATAGCTAGTAACTGAGAATCACTGACACAGCCAATACTTATTTTTTATGTATTATATTAAACCAGGAGTGGTTTTAGACAGGAAAATAATTGGACATGCCAAAAAAGATGGTCACTTGCCTACACATCAAAGCTAAAGGTTTGTACTGGTCATTATTTACTACTACGCAGTTGTGAGTTTCTTATTTAAAGTTACATTAATCCCTCTCCTTTTCTGCTAGTGCAACTGAGATCTTTCTAATTTTTGACTGTTGATAGTTTTGAGAATTGTTGGTGCTGCAATAATTCCTAGCATCCCACAGCACCCCCACAGAACTGCCACCAACTTTAACCTTTGGGAATGAATTCATTGCATAGCATTGTGCGGCAGCCCTCTACAGCGGTTAATTACAGCAGAAGAAAGCACCTATGACTTTGGAAACAAGGAACAGGCGAAAGCAGAACTCCTTCAACCTTTCTACATCTAGGGACATGCACTCCTGAAACAAAGCATACTCCAAATAGTCACTTGGAAGTGAGGAAATGGATATCCCTCTTGAATTCCAGTAGACATCCCATTTGTAATATAGCTAGAATACACTTTGATTCTATAACAACACAATTGTCTTCAGATCTGCTAGTTAATTGAACAGATCTTTTGAGTTTGGATTTCAGGCCGTGTTCAAGATAGAAGACAGTTACCTTATCAGATATCATAACTGATATGAGCTCAATAACTGACCTGCTTCCGGACAGCTTTAAACAAGGAAATGCAGCCCTGATTTAAAGGGACAGTCAACACCAGAATTTTTGTTGTTTTAAAAGATAGATAATCCCTTTATTATCCATTCCCCAGTTTTGCATAACCAACACAATTATAATAATACACTTTTTACCTCTGTGATTAACTTGTATCTAAGCACCTTCTGACAGACCCCTGATCACATGACATTTTATTTATTATCTATTGACTTTCATTTTAGCCAATTAGTGCAGTGTCTGCCACAATCCACGGGCGTGCTCACAATGTTATCTATAGGGTTTACCTGAACTAGCTCTCCCCTGCTGTGAAAAGCAAATACAAAAGCATGTGATTAGAGGTGGCCTTCAAGGGCTTAGAAGCTATCATATGAGTATTCCTAGGTCTAGCTTTCAACTAAGAACACCAAAAGAACAAAGCAAAATTGGTGATAAAAGTAAATTGGAAAGTTGTTTAAAATGGCATGCCCTATTTGAAACATGAAAGGTTTTTTTGGACTTAACTGTCCCTTTAACAGAAACTGAGCCCCCCATTTTTTCTGCATTATGGAGGTCAATATTGTTAGGGTCAATTGATCTGGTGATTTATGTATAAAAAAATAGCAAAAGCTTATTAAAACCCCCCATATAGGACTAGATTACAAGTGGAACGCTATTTTAACGTGTTCCTGTAAGTTATGATGGGTTAAAGTCAGGGGATGTGGGTGTTAGAAAAAAAAATGCCACTGAAAAGTGCCTTTACATTGCAGTCTATGGGGGCTGTTTTATCACTGTAAATATATATGTACAGTATATGCTTATATACCTATATATTTAAGTGTTAATATGTGTATATACACATATAAAAACATAAATAAATATATATGTATATATTCATATACATACATATTTTTAATTTGCTGCCAAACGCTGCGCAAATGATCTCCTACAATGCGCTAGGTTCTCTGCTGTCTTACAGCATGAGATCGAGGCTCCCATTGGAGCCTATGAAAGTGTGCCGCCGCATTCACATTGAGCCTAACTTGTAATACCAGCACACATTTGCGTGCGCTTGTATTACTGAGTGGAGGACAAATATTGCAGTCGTGAAAGCCCAATTTTGGGCTCCACTCGTAATCTAGCCCATGTTAAAAGAATACAGGAATGCTGTAAAAACATTTTAACAAGCAGCACAAATGACTGTTAAAGGAACATAAAAAAATTACATTTTTTTTTTTTACAATATACCGTCTTTAAACAATTGCTATGCATACGTTTATTTAATTTGTATTCTATTGGCCAAATTTACAAACACCAAATAATCTTCAGCTTGAGTGTGTTTTGTATTTGGTTTTTACTGCTGTGTTTTTACCACAATGACTAATATTGTGGATGATGCAATGCCAAAGCCAAGATGTTGTAGTAGCCACAATGTCCCCATAGACATAAGGTGGCAGCATTAATCTGCACATTCATTTTGGCATGATATATCAAGCTGGACTTTTTCAAGGGCTCAATAGGATTAGTTCAGGTACCTGAACTAATCCTATTGAGCCCTTGAAAAAGTCCGTCCGGGTTCCGGACGAAACGCGTAGGGATACTGTGAATTGTGCTTCGCCCTCATTGACAGTCTGTGCAGTCTAAGAGGTATAGACCTGAAGGGGGACGCTCCGGTTCCTGGAACCTTCAGTGACGTCAGACGCCGGCTTGTGTTCGGCGGTCCTATTCAAACTCGGACATATCTGCTGATGATCGGGACTTAGATTGCCACTGCCTTTGAACTTTTATCCGGTGATCGATTGTGCTTACTTTAATGTAAGTTTTTATGTTATTTTATCTATGTGCCTAAATATTAAGTAGCTCAAGTCTTTTTTGCGCTTCTTGTACCGTTTTGTCCTATTAGTCTAGTTATGATTAATGCATCATTTATTTCTCTTCTTTATGATGCATTTTCCTAAACCAAACTTCATGTTGACCAATTCCAATAAATTGTTCTCTTTGTGTATGGCTTTGGGCTTAATATTATTTAATATATATATATATATATACACACACACACATATACATCAGCTCACCTGTTGATTGGGCTGTAAATGAGACTTTGTGGGATAACCACATGCTCAATGTACAGAGGAATGTGGCAATGAATCCAAACACCTGAAAAAAAGAAAGAATGCTGAATATTTCTTGTTTTCATATCAATTTATCTTTTTAAGTAATTCATCAAAATGTTTGGAAAAAAAAGTAATATGGGAGCGCTACTGGTGGAATTTGTGCAAATGTTTCCATACCATACACATCCCACCCAATGACTAAATATACCAGAAACAGTCTGATTTATATGACCCACAGTGAGTTCAAATTGTGTTACATGATAATTTTATATATCCCCTGAACTGTTTAGAAGCCTATACGGTGTGTGACATCTGTGGCACTTGGAATCCTTTTTAGTGCCAGCCTTGTCACATTTTAGCCTGACTGCAAGATAGCGTGTTAGCTAGGCCCAGATCTTTCCGCCTTTCCAGTCCCACTACATTTGCCGATTCAGAGTGAGCAAATTGGGCATAAACAAACCAAAGTCGCTGACAGATTTACACAACCTGGGGAGTATTGAGGTATAGGGCTGCCAAGTAGTCTGAGACTTTATTTGTATTATTATAATTAGTTTAAATGTATATTCATTTTTTTTATTAATAATTAACCCATTAAAAGTTGCCTTGTCGGTCACTCAGTAGTATTATTTCAGCACAGTTCTTACAATAGTTTTTAACTCTTGGTACATATATTTGTGATTTGTAATATTTTTTCGGAGTTTTCACTCTTTGGCCTCCATGTGAGAAAAACTCTTGAAAACTATGGTCAGTATTGCACTTGAATATCTTTACCTGGCTTCTTGTGCAGTTGACAATATGAAGCCAGATAGAAAAGAGCCTGTGCTATGATTTAAGCAAATACTGTATACAATTCATAAAATTCTCTCTTCAGACTCTCCAGTCTCTTTAGCGCAGACTCGGCTCCAGAACAAATGAAATGGGGGCATTTTTTTTCACGAGGGGGCACGCATTTTTTACAAAGCATGTATCAGAGTCAAAATAAGAGCAGAGTGAGGGGACATCCCTTACAAGAAAAATAAAATAATGCTACACTGACAGTACAATTACCACTCATAGGCCTAGATTTGGAGTTTGGCGCTAGCCGTGAAAACCAGCGTTAGAGGCTCCTAACGCTGGTTTTAGGCTACCTCCGGTATTTGGAGTCACTCAAAATAGGGTCTAACGCTCACTTTTCAGCCGCGACTTTTCCATACCGCAGATCCCCTTACGTCAATTGCGTATCCTATCTTTTCAATGGGATTTTTCTAACTCCGGTATTTAGAGTCGTGTCTGAAGTGAGCGTTAGAAATCTAACGACAAAACTCCAGCCGCAGAAAAAAGTCAGTAGTTAAGAGCTTTCTGGGCTAACGCCGGTTCATAAAGCTCTTAACTACTGTGCCCTAAAGTACACTAACACCCATAAACTACCTATGTACCCCTAAACCGATGTCCCCCCACATCGCCGCCACTCGATTAAATTTTTTAACCCCTAATCTGCCGACCGCCACCTAAATTATCCTTATGTACCCCTAATCTGCTGCCCCTAACACCGCCGACCCCTATATTATATTTATTAACCCCTAATCTGCCCCCCACAACGTAGCCGCCAGCTACCTACACTTATTAACCCCTAATCTGCTGACCGCAAAGCGCCGCCACCTACGTTATCCTTATGTACCCCTAATCTGCTGCCCCTAACACCGCCGACCCCTATATTATATTTATTAACCCCTAATCTGCCCCCCTCAACGTCGCCTCCACCTGCCTACACTTATTAACCCCTAATCTGCCGAGCGGACCGCACCGCTACTATAATAAAGTTATTAACCCCTAATCCGCCTCACTAACCCTATAATAAATAGTATTAACCCCTAATCTGCCCTCCCTAACATCGCCGACACCTAACTTCAATTATTAACCCCTAATCTGCCGACCGGAGCTTACCGCTATTCTAATAAATGTATTAACCCCTAAAGCTAAGTCTAACCCTAACACTAACACCCCCCTAAGTTAAATATAATTTTAATCTAACAAAATTAACTCTTATTAAATAAATTATTCCTATTTAAAGCTAAATATTTACCTGTAAAATAAATCCTAATATAGCTACACTATAAATTATAATTACATTGTAGCTATTTTAGGATTAATATTTATTTTACAGGCAACTTTGTAATTATTTTAACCAGGTACAATAGCTATTAAATAGTTAAGAACTATTTAATAGCTACCTAGTTAAAATAATTACAAAATTACCTGTAAAATAAATCCTAACCTAAGTTACAATTAAACCTAACACTATACTATCATTAAATTAATTAAATAAAATACCTACAATTACCTACAATTAAACCTAACACTACACTATCAATAAATAAATTAAATACAATTCCTACAAATAACTACAATGAAATAAACTAACTAAAGTACAAAAAATAAAAAAGAACTAAGTTACAAAAAATAAAAAAATATTTACAAACATAAGAAAAATATTACAACAATTTTAAACTAATTACACCTACTCTAAGCCCCCTAATAAAATAACAAAGACCCCCAAAATAAAAAATGCCCTACCCTATTCTAAATTACTAGTTCAAAGTTCAAAGCTCTTTTACCTTACCAGCCCTGAACAGGGCCCTTTGCGGGGCATGCCCCAAGAAGTTCAGCTCTTTTGCCTGTAAAAAAAAACATACAATACCCCCCCCCAACATTACAACCCACCACCCACATACCCCTAATCTAACCCAAACCCCCCTTAAATAAACCTAACACTAAGCCCCTGAAGATCATCCTACCTTGTCTTCACCTCACCAGGTATCACCGATCCGTCCTGGCTCCAAAATCTTCATCCAACCCAAGCGGGGGCTGGCGATCCATCATCCGGTGGCTGAAGAGGTCCAGAAGAGGCTCCAAAGTCTTCATCCTATCCGGGAAGAAGAGGCGATCCGGACCGGCAACCATCTTGATCCAAGCGGCATCTTCTATCTTCATCCGATGACGACCGGCTCCATCCTGAAGACCTCCACCGCGGACCCATCTTCTTCCGGCGACGTCCAACTGAAGAATGACGGTTCCTTTAAGGGACGTCATCCAAGATGGCGTCCCTCGAATTCCGATTGGCCAATCAGATTGAGCTTGCATTCTATTGGCTGATCGGAACAGCCAATAGAATGCGAGCTCAATCTGATTGGCTGATTGGATCAGCCAATCGGATTGAACTTGATTCAGATTGGCTGATTCCATCAGCCAATCAGAATATTCCTACCTTAATTCCGATTGGCTGATAGAATCCTATCAGCCAATCGGAATTCGAGGGACGCCATCTTGGATGACGTCCCTTAAAGGAACCGTCATTCTTCAGTTGGACGTCGCCGGAAGAAGATGGGTCCGCGGTGGAGGTCTTCAGGATGGAGCCGGTCGTCATCGGATGAAGATAGAAGATGCCGCTTGGATCAAGATGGTTGCCGGTCCGGATCGGCTCTTCTTCCCGGATAGGATGAAGACTTTGGAGCCTCTTCTGGACCTCTTCAGCCACCGGATGATGGACCGCCAGCCCCCGCTTGGGTTGGATGAAGATTTTGGAGCCAGGACGGATCGGTGATACCTGGTGAGGTGAAGACAAGGTAGGATGATCTTCAGGGGCTTAGTGTTAGGTTTATTTAAGGGGGGTTTGGGTTAGATTAGGGGTATGTGGGTGGTGGGTTGTAATGTTGGGGGGGGGTATTGTATGTTTTTTTTTACAGGCAAAAGAGCTGAACTTCTTGGGGCATGCCCCGCAAAGGGCCCTGTTCAGGGCTGGTAAGGTAAAAGAGCTTTGAACTTTAGTAATTTAGAATAGGGTAGGGCATTTTTTATTTTGGGGGTCTTTGTTATTTTATTAGGGGGCTTAGAGTAGGTGTAATTAGTTGAAAATTGTTGTAATATTTTTCTTATGTTTGTAAATATTTTTTTATTTTTTGTAACTTAGTTCTTTTTTATTTTTTGTACTTTAGTTAGTTTATTTCATTGTAGTTATTTGTAGGAATTGTATTTAATTTATGTATTGATAGTGTAGTGTTAGGTTTAATTGTAGGTAATTGTAGGTATTTTATTTAATTAATTTAATGATAGTATAGTGTTAGGTTTAATTGTAACTTAGGTTAGGATTTATTTTACAGGTAATTTTGTAATTATTTTAACTAGGTAACTATTAAATAGTTCTTAACTATTTAATAGCTATTGTACCTGGTTAAAATAATTACAAAGTTGCCTGTAAAATAAATATTAATCCTAAAATAGCTATAATATAATTATAATTTATATTGTAGCTATATTAGGATTTATTTTACAGGTAAGTATTTAGCTTTAAATAGGAATAATTTATTTAATAAGAGATAATTAATTTCGTTAGATGTAAATTATATTTAACTTAGGGGGGTGTTAGTGCTAGGGTTAGACTTAGCTTTAGGGGTTAATACATTTATTAGAATAGCAGTGAGCTCCAGTCGGCAGATTAGGGGTTAATAATTGAAGTTAGGTGTCGGCGATGTTAGGGAGGGCAGATTAGGGGTTAATACTATTTATTATAGGGTTAGTGAGGCGGATTAGGGGTTAATAACTTTATTATAGTAGCGCTCAGGTCCGCTCGGCAGATTAGGGGTTAATAAGTGTAGGCAGGTGGAGGCGACGTTGTGGGGGGCAGATTAGGGGTTAATAAATATAATATAGGGGTCGGCGATGTTAGGGCAGCAGATTAGGGGTACATAGGGATAATGTAAGTAGCGGCGGTTTACGGAGCGGCAGATTAGGGGTTAATAATAATATGCAGGGGTCAGCGATAGCGGGGGGCAGCAGATTAGGGGTTAATAAGTGTAAGGTTAGGGGTGTTTAGACTCGGGGTACATGTTAGAGTGTTAGGTGCAGACGTAGGAAGTGTTTCCGCATAGCAAACAATGGGGCTGCGTTAGGAGCTGAACGCGGCTTTTTTGCAGGTGTTAGGTTTTTTTTCAGCTCAAACAGCCCCATTGTTTTCTATGGGGGGATCGTGCACGAGCACGTTTTTGATGCTGGCCGCTTGCGTAAGCAACTCTGGTATCGAGAGTTGAAGCTGCGTTAAAAATGCTCTACGCTCCTTTTTTGGAGCCTAACGCAGCCTTTATGTGGACTCTCAATACCAGAGTTATTTTTATGGTGCGGCCAGAAAAAAGCCGGCGTTAGCTACGCGGGTCCTTACCGACAAAACTCTAAATCTAGCCGATAGTGACATCGGCGTTTCTACGCAAATACACTCACAACAGAAGCATCTGACAGAAGCACTTTTAATCCATACTGCACTGAGACTTTAGTGGATATATCAAGCAAATGCATATAGAGAGTAAACTACTGGTTAATGTAATCAGATGGTAATGTTAGTAAACAACATAAAATATGCGTGACGTGAAGATATATTAGCACCCGGAAACTACAAGCTTTGCCTGTACAAGGTCGTGAGTGACCCGCTATGCCAGTCACAGGCTCAGAGCGAATGCTGCCCACCTGCCCGGTGGGTATATAATGCGGGCACAGAGCAGGGTCAAAGCTCGGTTAACACTGTATAATATGGTAAATAGAAAAGCTTGGCACCTACTGTGATACAGCAAACGGTGTGCGCCTCTGAGGGCCTCCATGTTATGTAAAGGGGAAGCATTCCCTTAGTTAGTGGGCTGCTACTGTCGGATGTGAAGGGCTCCTTCCCCTACTGCTTGTTTTGCTGGCCCAGTGCAGGCATAGGACTGTAACTTGAGCACGACACGCATATGGGCTGGACAAGAGGTTGGCATTGTATAAGGAACCACCCACTGTGTGTGACTGGTATAGTTAGACTCGCTATGCTGGGAACACCTACTACGTGTGACTGCTATATACAGACTGTAATGGGAACACCCACACCATGATTGATATGTACACAATTTGCTGAGTGGTTGCTGGTATCATTTGTCAACTGTTCCCATTGAGTGACTCGTTTACAAAGTTTTTTGAGAACGTTTACAGTTCGGGGCTGGTGTCATAGCTTTTTGCTGCAGTTTTAAGTTTTAGTCCTTTAGTATGATGTCATTATTTGAGTTCTAAGTGCCCCTAATAATGCATAATTGTGCTGATGTATCATTGAATGAATTATTTAATAACACCTTTACTAAAAGGTTTGATATATATATTTTTGTATAAAGTAAAGTGTGCACTTAGGATTTATTAACAGTAGTCTGTTGAGAGCTAAAATGAGTACATTGTTATACCAGATTTGTTAGTTACATATTAGGTATTTTTAATATATTTTTATTTTTATTGCAAGGATCTATGTACTTATGCCGCACGTTGGTTTGGAAGCAAGTATTGTTTACTGAGTACAGCCGTTGATATGGCAACCATTTGGGTTGATTTTGATTGTCTGTAGTCGGTATAAAAGTGTTTCCTTACGTGTAGGAGGTTAAGCCTATGATTAAGTGCCGCAGGGCACGAAACATGTAAGGTCTCCTCCTCCTCTTATCATGTTTTGCACAATGAGTGTTACTTTTTAAATACATGGAATAAAGGATTATTATTTTTTATCTGAAGCTTTGGAGTGCCGCCTACTTTTCTTCTTTGATTGTTCTCTGGTTGGCTCAGCTATTTTTTGGTTGGCACCACGCTGCTGCGTATGTCGCATGTTGCGCTTTCCGGACTATTGGAACCCTGCTGGGATTGGCTCTTGAATCCTACCGCTTGCTCACGGACTAGAGCGCCACCGCTTCCCAACTACCCGGTGTCTTAGCTACCCTAGGTGAAGGCGCATTGCATGTAAGAGATTTATTCCATACAGTCTCCCTGTAAGAGTCTGGTTTGCACACATTCTGCAGGGAAGTTTCTGTGTGTTGATTGTAAAAGGTCAGCATCATTCCACTGAGAAAGTGATACACACACAATATGCTGTGTGAATACCCACTTGGGGTGACTGGTATCATAACTAGGGTTACCACCTTTCCAGAATTATGACACACTTATTTATACAATAACAAAATAATTTTTTTAGGGGGCACAGCATTCCATTTGGGAGGGCATTGCCCGTCAATGCCCCCCCTTGGAGCCGACCCTGCTCTAGCGTCATTAAAACTCATCTCCTCATTCTTCGGTAAATCAGCTGGCTAGAAAAGCATATGAGCTGGGAGAGCTGGAGAGCCTGGAGGAACTAGAGAGGGCTTTTTGTGAACTTTGTCCACTGTGTAGAGACAGTCATTTTGCAGCATACTTAAAGTGAATGTAAACTTTCACGAATCAGTGCCCGGTTTTTAAAAATACTATTAAAAACAGGGGCACTTTCATTCATAAAAGTCTACATTGCAGCCTTTTTGTTTAAAAAAAAAAAAATTATGCTTACCTGATAAATTTCTTTCCGGATATGGAGAGTCCACAACGTCATCAATTACTAGTGGGAATATCAACTCCTGGCCAGCAGGAGGAGGCAAAGAGCACCACAGCAAAGCTGTTAAGTGTCACTTCCCTACCCATAATCCCCAGTCATTCGACCAAAGGAAAATGGAAAAAAGGAACAACACAAAGGTGTAGAGGTGCTTGAGGTTTAGTAAAAAATAACGGTTTTAAATTTAAGGGTGTGGTCGTGGACTCCATATCCGGAAAGAAAGAAATTTATCAGGTAAGAATAAATTTTGTTTTCTTTCCTAAGAAATGGAGAGTCCACAACGTCATCAATTACTAGTGGGAACCAATACCCAAGCTAGAGGACACAGATGATTAGGGAGGGAGAACAAGACAGACAGACCTAAACAGAAGGCACCAACGCTTGAAGAACCTTTCTCCCAAAAGAAGCCTCAGCCGAGACAAAAGTATCAAATTTGGAAAACGTATGCAGAGAGGACCAAGTTGTAGCCTTGCAAATCTATTCCACAGAAGCTTCATTTTTGAAAGCCCAAGAAGAGGAGACAGCCCTCGTGTAATGAGCCATAATTCCTGAGAGAATTATGGATCATTCCATGAGGGCTGTCTTGTCTTCTTGGGCTTTAAAAAATGAAGCTTCTGTGCTGATCATAAGCAAAATTAATGATACTTTTCAACCAGAGAGAAAGAGAAGTAGCAGTAGCTTTCTGACCTTTACGCTTTCCAGAGAAACAAACAGGGCAGAGAATTGTCGAAAATCCTTAGTTGCCTGTAGGTAGAATTTTAGAGAAAGCACAACATCCAGGTTGTGAAACCAATGTTCCTTATGAGAAGAAGGATTAGGACATAAAGAAGGAACAACTATTTCCTGATTAATATTTCTATCCGAAACCACTTTAGGAAGAAAACCCAACTTAGTACGAAGAACCGCCTTATCAGCATGAAAGATAAGATAAGGCAAATCACACTGCAAAGCTGAGAGTTACGAAACTCCGAGCAGGAGTAATAAGAAACAAAACCTTCCAAGATAACAACTTAATATCTATGGAATGCAATGGCTCAAATTGAGCCTGCTGCAAAACTTTAAGAACAAGGTTAAGGCTCCAAGGAGGAGCAACAGACTTAAACACAGGCCTGATTCTGACCAGGGCCTGACAAAAAGACTGAACATCTGGCACATCTGCCAGACGCTTGTGTAACAAAATAGATAGTGCGGAAATCTGACCCTTCAGAGAACTGACAGACAATCCCTTCTCCAGACCTTCCTGGAGACAAGACAAAATCCTAGGAATCCTGACCCTACTCCAAGAGTAGCCCTTGGATTCACACCAATAAAGGTATTTACGCCATACCTTATGGTAAATCTTTCTAGTAACAGGCTTGCAAGACTGAATCATGGTCTCAATGACCGACTCAGAAAAAACACGCGTAGACAGAACTAGCCATCGTTCAATCTCCAAGCAGTCAGCTTCAGAGAAAAGAGATTTGGATGAAGGAATGAACCCTGAGTTAGAAGGTCCTTCCTCAGAGGCAGCCTCCAAGGTGGAAGAGATAACATCTTCACTAGGTCTGCATACCAGATTCTGCAAGGCCATGCAGGAGCTATTAGAATTACTGATGCTCTCTCCCGTTTGATACAAGCAATGACTCGTGGAAGGAGAGCAAACGGAGCAAACAGATATGCCAGACTGAAATCCCAAGGAACCACCAGAGCATCTATCAGGGCGGCCTGCGGATCTCTCGACCTTGAACCGTACCTTGGAAGCTTGGCGTTCTGCCGAGATGCCATCAGATCCAACTCCAGCACCCCCCATTTGAGGGTTAACCTGGAAAACACCTCCAGATGGAGTGCCCACTCCCCGGGATGAAATATCTGTCTGCTCAGGAAGTCCGCTTCCCAGTTGTCCACACCTGGAATGTGGATGGCAGAAAGACAGCAATTGTGAGCTTTCACCCACTGAACAATCCGAGCCACCTCCTTCATGGCTAAGGAACTCCGAGTTCCTCCCTGGTGGTTGATGTAAGTCACTGAGGTGATATTGTCCGACTGGAACATGATAAACCGGGCTAAGGACAACTGAGGCCAAGCCATCAGAGCATTGTAAATCGCTCTCAATTCCAAAATATTTATGGGGAGAGCAGGCTCCTCCCGAGTCCATACACCCTGCAACTTTAACGAGTCCCAGACTACTCCCCAGCCCAGCAGGCTGGCGTCCGTGGTCACAATCACCCAGGAAGGTGTCCGGAAGCATGAACCCCGGTACAGATGATCCTGAGAAAGCCACCACGGAACAGAGTCTATTGCCGACTGATCTAGATCTATCCTCTGAGACAGATCCGAATGGTCCCCATTCCATTGGCTGAGCATGCATAACTGCAGAGCTCTCAAATGCATTTGAGCAAAGGGAATGATGTCCATGAAGCGACCATCAGATCAATTACCTCCATACATTGAGCCACTGATGGCCTAACAGTAGACTGCAGAGAGAGGCAAGAGGAAAGAATTTTGGATTTTCTGACCTCTCTCAGAAAAATATTCATAGATACGGAATCTATTATGGTCCCTAAGAAAACTACCCTTGTAGCTGGTACAAGGGAACTCTTTTGCAGATTCACTTTCCAACCGTGGGAACGTAGAAAAGACAACAAGATCTCTGTATGAGAGTTTGCTTGTTGAAAAGATGGCGCCTGAACCAAGAGAGCACCCAGAACCTTTGAGAAAATTCTGGGGGCTTTGGCAAGGCCAAACGGAAGAGTCACAAACTGAAAGTGTTAGTCTAGAAAGGCGAATCTCAGGAACTTGTGATGATCCCTGTGAATGCGAACATGAAGATACACATCCTTCAAGTCTATGGTGATCATGAACTGACCCTCTTGGACCAAGGGAAGAATGGAACGAATGGTTTCCATTTTGAAGGACGGTACCCTGAGGAACTTGTTGAAACACTTTATGTCTAGAATAGGACGAAAAAGTTCCTTCTTTTTTGGGAACCACAAACAGATTTGAATAGATTCCTAGACCCTGTTCCCTTAAAGGAACTTGAACTATCACTCCCAGGGAAGAAAGGTCCTGAACGCAATTCAAGAATGCCTCTCTTTTTATCTGGTCTGCAGATAATCCTGAGAGGTGGAACCTGCCCCTGGGAGGAAAAGTTTTGAATTCTATTTTTTTTTTTTTTTTTTTTTTAATTGGTTTTTTTTTCAAATAATAAGTTGACAATTACAATGGTTATAACACAAGGGTGGTACATGGTATTATACATTTAGATTAGTGGCATTAAATAGTCCTTTGGTTGTAAAGTCTCCCTTGTATATTCTCGGGAGTTGGCTAGTACATTGTACTCAGAATTGAAATTAACAATCTATAAATGGATAACATTTATGTCAAACGTGACAATAACGATAACAACAAAAATAAAATGAAAATGGAAAACACTGGAAGAGTTTAATGAATACTCATAGTATGTTCTAGTTTTGTATGTTTATAAACAAGGTCATCAAGTCTGGGAGGGCCTTTTTATTGTGTTAAGAAGTGTCTCCCAGTAGAATTTGACTTCTAGAAATGTATTTAGTTGGTTCCTTTTATAATACCCATACTGCTCTAGCTGGATGATTTCAGAAACCTTTGATAGCCACTGTGAAACTGTTGGTGTTGATGCAGACTTCCACTGTTGAGCGATCAGTAATTTCGCGCTATTTATGCATATCCTAGTCAGTGTAGCGCGTAGTTTGCAGTGTAGTTCTGGATTTTGATTTAGTAACACTATTTCTGGAGTGAGTGTGAGTGTTTCCCCTAGTGTGGTTTGTAGTGCCTCTTCTATTGAGCTCCAGAATTTGTGTAGTTTGGGACATTGCCACCAAATATGAGCCATGGTACCTACTTCTCCGCATCCCCTCCAGCACTGCGCTGTTGAGGAAGGGTATATTTTGTGTAACCTTTGTGGTGTCAAATACCATCGCATGAGGACTTTGAAGTTCATCTCAATGAGTTTTGCAGAGGTGGATGACTTACGTGTGTTGTGATTATCTGCCAGTCTTTGTCTTCTATTTGGATGTTTAAGTCTCTGTGCCACTGTACTGTGAATTGTGGTGGGGTTTGTTGTTTTGCGATTTCAAGGGCTTTTTTGGCTCTTGACATTGTTCCTTTAAAGGGTATCTCTGAGAGACATAATTGCTCGAAGGGAGTAGGGGATCTTATCAGGTCTTCTCTTGTGTGGTTATTGTGGATGTAATGGTGCAGTTGAGAATGTTTCAGCCATGAGGTGAATGCGCCCCTTAATATGGTCGTTAAGCTGTCTCTGGGTTTGAGCTTTCGATTTTCTAGTAGAGTAAATATGGGTGCTGTTTCAGGGAGTTCCCATGGGGCCTTGGCGTTTTTCAGTGGAGTGTAACCTCCTGAAAATTCCATGTTCGGGGAAATTGGGGTTAAGGGTGATTGTGGTGTGGACAGTTTCGGGTACCTCTGAACTAGTTGGTCCCAGGTTTCTAGGATGTGTCTATAGAGGGGGGACGTTGAACATGGGGTGGTTCGAATGTTATTAGGGATCCAGCAGAGTGAGCCTGGTTTAGGTGTTCTTAATATCTGGGAGTCCATGGATACCCAGGCTTTAATTCCACTCTTATTATGCCAATCTAAGATATGTTGAAGGGCCACTGAATGGTAATATGTTTCTATTTGGGGAACTCCTAAGCCTCCCACCCTCAGGGGGCGGTATAATGTGGCTGCGTTTATACGGGGCTTTTGTCTACCCCAAATGAACATGTTAATGCATTGTTGAAGTCTTTGAAGGTAGGGTTTAGGGAGAGTTATAGGTATTGTTTCTAGTATATACAGTATCTTGGGTAGTATTGACATTTTTATGGCTTGGATTCTGCCCCACCACGACAGTGGTTTATCTTTCCAGTTTTGTAGGGTGTGTTGGACATGGTTATGTAGGGGTTTATAGTTCGCGTCAAACAGTCGTTGTATTTTGGGGGTTATAAGTACTCCTAAGTATTTCAGTTGTGAGTTATTTATTTTGTAAGGGCAAAGTTTCTCAATTAGATGAAGTTCTTTACGTGGAAGGGAAACATTTAGGATTTCTGATTTCTGGCCATTGATCAGGAAGTTGGACAGGTTACCAAATGTCTCAAATTCTCTCATCAGGGCTGGGATAGAGCGAGTGGGGGATGTTAGCGTGAGTAGAACATCGTCGGCAAACATTGATAGTTTATAGTGATTGGGGCCTATAGGTACTCCTGAGATGTTTGGGTTCATTCTAATGTGGGATGCTAAGGCCTCCATGGTTAGCACAAATAAGATTGGGGAGAGAGGGCATCCCTGTCTTGTTCCATTTGTAATACTAAAACTGTCAGATAGCACTCCATTCACCCTAACTCTCGCTGTGGGATTGGAATAAAGTTGGAAAATTCTATTAATCATGTTGTCTCTAAAGCCAAAATGAAGGAGAGTGCTTCTAAGGAAAGGCCAGGCCACTCTATCAAAGGCCTTCTCCGCATCAGTGGAGACCAGGAACATGGGAATGTTGTGTGACTTGGCATAGTCAATTAAGTGTATGGTTCTAATGGTATTGTCCCTGGCCTCCCTGAGCGGAACAAAACCTGTTTGGTCCAGGTGGACTATTTCTGGTAAAACCGAGTTGATCCTACTTGCTAGGACTTTCGCATATATTTTGATATCCCCGTTTAAAAGGGAAATCGGGCGGTAACTGCTGGGGTTTGACTGGGGTCTACCATCTTTGTGGATTACTGTGATATGGGCTTCTAGAAGTTGTTGTGATAAATGACCTTCTTCGTCTAATGAGTTGAATAATTTAGTCAAGTGGGGCACTAGAATTTGTTGGAATTGTTTATAATAGCCATTTGTTAAGCCATCTGGGCCTGGGCACTTGCGGGTGGGGATTTTTTTGATCGCTGCGATGACCTCCTGTTCCGAGATTGCCTGCTCTAGGGTCTTAGCTTGTGAATCTGTTAGGGTTGGTAGCTGAGCTTGTTCTAGATACTCTTCCATAGGTGTAGTGGGTTGTGGGTTACCTAGAGGAGATATATTATACAAGGTAGTATAGTAATTACTGAAAGTGTTGGCTATCTCTTTACAGTCATATTGTTCTCTTCCGTCTATGTCTAGCATTTTATGGATGAAGTGGGATAGTTGCTTCTTTTTTAAAGCCCTAGACAATAGTGGACCTGCTCTATTCCCGTCCGTAAAGTATAGTTTCTTTAAGTAATAAGCTT
Organism: Bombina bombina; assembly: GCF_027579735.1. Taxonomy (NCBI): domain Eukaryota; kingdom Metazoa; phylum Chordata; class Amphibia; order Anura; family Bombinatoridae; genus Bombina; species Bombina bombina. The sequence goes on along the minus strand of NC_069503.1, from coordinate 421,056,682 downwards.
TTCTGTGCATTTCCCTAGTTAGAAGGGTGTTTAAATTGGTTCTGGCAGTGGTTAGGGTTGCAAGGGTGTCTGTTGAGCTGGGCGTATTCATGTGTGCGTGTTCTGCTGCCCTGAGTTGTTTTGATAATTGTTCATATTCCCTGTTGTAAGTTTTTGTGAGTATAGCTTTTTGTTTAATGAGTTCCCCTCTCACTACTGCTTTATGGGCTTCCCAGATTATTCTTGGGGACGTCTGAGGTGTTACGTTAAATTGAAAGTACTCGGATAATGCTTTAGTCGTTTTTTCTATTATTTGGGGTTGAAGTAGGAGAGTGTCATCAAGTCTCCAACAGAAATCTGTTATCGGCTTGTCTGGCCACTCTAATGACATGGTTACACCCGAATGGTCTGACCATGAAGTTGGTATTATATCAGTATCTCTGATTAGAGACAATCCTATTTGGTCTATGCAAATGTAGTCCAATCTAGAGTATGTTTTCTTGGGGTTAGAGTAGAAGGTGAATGTTTTTTGTGTCGGATGTTGAATTCTCCAAGCGTCTAGTAATGAAATGGTTCTAAGGCAATGTGTAACCGCTTTAATTGTGTTATGAGTCTGCGAGCTTTTGGAAGTGGAACAGTCGAGATTGGGGTTGAGAGCTATATTGAAGTCACCCGCTAAAATTATGGTGCCTTTGGCCACTTCTAGCAGTTTCCCTGTGATTTTCTTGAAAAATTTTGCTTGACCTGTATTGGGAGAGTATGCATTTGCTAGGGTGATTGGTTTGTTATAGAGTTCTCCCACTAATATCAGATACCTGCCTTCTGGGTCTGTATATGTGGAGATATTGTGGATATGGATTGATTTGTGGAGAAGGATCCCTACCCCATTTCTTTTTTTGTGGGTGTGTGAGCAAAAGTGACATGAAGGGTAGTGTTTAGTTGTGAACTTGGGTTCCTCATTATGTTTGAAGTGGGTTTCTTGGATAAAAATTATCTCACTTCTATGTTTTGAGAACCAATTAAGTGCTATCGATCGTTTTGATTGGGAGTTTAGTCCTTTAGCGTTTTGTGTCAATATATTGAGGCGTTTCCCAGTCATCTGTAGGGGTATGTAAGCTGTGTCTGGCGTTTAGTAGTTGTGAGCTTAGGTGTTGCTAGAGTGGGTGTGATATGAAGTGTTGGCTGCTTGATCATCTTCGGTCTTTGCGACAAAATACTATATGTGACGTTTTGTACAGTCATGATTCCAGTGTAAACAAACTTAACAATAGTGAACTTTGAAACAACAAATAGAAACAAACACAAAGTCATTGCATAAATACATATACAATATACAAGAACAAGGGGGATACTACTCCATTCACAATTATGTATGAACATGAGTGTATCAGCTACTTCCTATATTTGGGTTATGGCTATTGGTATGGTGCATTCTATATTTATGGTAATACTGTATATTGAGTACACAAACAACACAGTTCAATAAAAGATACTCACGTATTCAGGCGAACATATGACTAAACCTGAACAGTTTTAAGTAACAGACCGGGCTGTTTCTGCTTCTAGTCCAATTAGTAGAAGGGTGGAAAACAGTGCTAGATTAACTTACAAGTCTTTTGACATTATTTATAGTCTCAGGTATGACTCAGTTCAGGGTCCAGAGAGTTAGAGAATTGTTGTGGTCTTTTCCTTCCAACTCTGTTCCATGCACTTCTCTGCAGCTTGGGGTCATTAGTAGATCTTGTTTCCTTCAATGGAGGATCCTCGTCTAAGGGTGGCAAGGTGGGTTGATGAATGTTTAGTTGCTTGCAAAAGCTCTCCAAGTCTTCAGGTGATCTATATATTGCTAATTGGGAGCCTTGGAGGACTTTTATGCTAAATGGGAATCCCCACCTATATGGGATTTTTAGTTCTTGCAGGTGTTGTGTTAAATACCTTGCCTCTCTTCTCTTGTTTAAAGTAATACTGCTCAAATCAGCATATATCTGGATTTTATCTCCTTCAAAGGTAATTTGGTGCATTTTCCTTGAGGCTTCCATGATCTTTTCTTTGTCTGTGAAAAGCTGCATTTTCAGTATGATGTCTCTGGGGGGTTTATCCTCCGGTGGTTTGGGTCTCAAGGCCCTGTGGGCTCTTTCTATGGGCATATTAGGTGGGTCTGTACTCTTCAGGAGGAACTGGAAGAGGTTCCGCAGGTATTGTGAAATTTGGGGTGTATTTATTTTTTCAGGTATTCCTCTTATTCTAAGGTTATTGCGGCGTCCTCGGTTATCTAGGTCTTCTAGTTGGAGCTGCATTTGCTGTATTAGTGAATCGTGGACTTCCACTGCTCTGTTTCGTGTATCTGAGTCGTTTTGTAAGTGGTCTATGTCCTCTTCGATATGAAATACCCTCTCACCTAGTTCAGAGATGTCTTTTTTTACTTCTTTGAGACCATCTTTTATCATTTTACCCACTTGAGAGATGAGTACAGCGAAGTCTGCTTTTGTGGGGAGATTATCAATGTCTGCCCTCGTGAGAGGGGCTTCTGGTGCCATGTCCTGTGTGCTTGGATCTGAGACTGGCGGCATCTCTGCTGAGTCTTGGGATGTAGTTGACTCTAGTTCAGGTTCCTCAAGTACTTTAAAAAAATTATTGAGTTTTGCCGATGTTGTCGTGTGTGGTTTTGCATTTTTGTCTTGTTTAGGTAGTCTTCTTGCAGCCATTATCTATTTCGTTTGTACAGACGGTTGTGGTCTGCTCTGGAGAATGCAAGTATGAGAGGGTTTTAGTGATAGGTCTGTGCAGTGACCTTGTTAAAGAGGTATATTTACTTTTATATGCACTTTTATTTGTATCCGTGCTGCAGCATTAAGTAAATATTAAGTGCCAATTGTAGGGGCCCGGTCGGGTGTTGTGGTGCTTATTTGCACAATAAAAAGACTTAAGCCATTTATCGAGTCTGTGTTTGCTTAGGTTTTCATCTTGACATCTGAATGCCTTAGAGGGATTGATGCCGGAAAGCCCCTTTCGCCGTCTTAGGTAGGGAGATGTTATCGATCTGCTGCTAGGTGTATTGAGTAAGGGTACCGGACATCCTAGGGGCTTCTGTGCATGTTTTGTGGCAGTGAAGTTACCTTATTTGCTGGCATGTGATGATCCGGTCATGCAGATGTACTATTTGAGCTGCGCATTTGGGCCTAGTCGGTAGACGCGCCACGCACTTTCTCTGCTTGTCAGTTTCCTTCCTGTGCGAGCGGCGTCCCCCAGACCAGCCTTGTGGTGTCTTGTGATTTTCCGGTGTCCGGATCTGTTGTTTGGGACCCGTTTACACCAGTTGTGGAGTAGTTATTTGCTCAGGAAGAGCTTATGGAACCGGAGCTTTAGCTTTTTGCAGCCATGTTGGACGATGGCTGGCTCCGCCCCCTTGAATTCTATTTTTTAACCCTGAGATACGATATCCACAGCCCAGGGATCTAGGACATTTCTATCCATGCTTGATAAAACAGAGAAAGTCTGCCCCCCACTTGGTCCAATCCCGGATAAGGGGCAAACCCTGCATGCTGATTTAGACTCAGCTGTGGGTTTCTTAGATTGCTTCCCCTTGTTCCAAGACTGATTGGGTTTCCAAGAACACTTGGACTGTTCCTGCTTGGAAGAGGGAGAGGAAGACTTTCCTTTAAAGCTACGAAAGGAACGAAAATTACTTTGACGTCCTTTAGGTCTATTCTTCTTGTCTTGTGGTAGAAAACACCCCTTTCCACCAGTAATATCAAATTATTTCTGCCAGACCAGGTCCAAACAAGGTCTTACCCTTGTAAGGAAGCGCCAGAAGCTTGGACTTGGAAGTAACATCAGCAGATCAAGATTTTAGCCACAATGCCCTGCGGGCTAGCCAGATATCTTGGCTCCCAGTTTAACTTGCATGGTAGCATCAGAAATAAAGGAATTGGCTAGCTTGAGAGCCTTAACCCTGTCTTGGATTTCCTCCAAAGGAGTCTCTATCTGAAGAGAATCAGACAAGGCGTTGTACCAATAAGATGCCGCACCTGACACAGTGGCAATACAAACTGCAGGTTGCCATTGAAGACCCTGATGAACATATATCTTCTTTAAATAAGCCTCCAGCTTTTTGTCCATTGGATCCTTAAAAGAGCAGCTATACTCTATATATATATATAATAATAGTTCTCATAGCCAGAGTAGAAATGGCCCCTTCTACTTTAGGCACCGTGCACCATGAATCCTTAATGGAGTCAGCAACAGGAAATATCTTTTTAAAGACAGGAGACGGGGATAATGGTATCCCTGGCTTCTCCCATTCCTGTTTAATAATCTCCGTTGCATGGTCTGGAACAGGAAACACTTCCACAGGGAAGGAACATCATAGTATTTATTAAGTTTATTAGATTTCTAGAGTATTGGAGTCGTCCAAAGTAGCCAAAACCTACTTTAACAATACACAAAGGTGTTCAAGCTTAAATCTGAAGGTTACTACATCAGCATCAGATGAAGGAATTATACTGTCTGAATCTGAGATTTCACCCTCAGAGGCTACCAACGAATCCTCATCAGACTTATGAGGGAGGGCAACCTGAGTAGCAGATGTTGGAACAGAAACCTTATTATCTAAATCTCTAATTTTCCTCTAGCGTTTTCCCTTTGGCATAGGAAAAGCAGATAATGTTAAGATAATGCAAATACTATCTTTAGTCACATATTTGTTTTTCTCAGTCATTTTTTATTTATGCACTCCATTATTATAGCCAGTACCATGATAGCTATATTGCATAGGACCACTTTCAATATTCCCTATAATTGCACCTCACCAAACTTCCACTCTATTTTAGCACATCTAATTGTTATAATATCTTTTCTCATCTATGTTAGTTTTATTCACGGAATTATGTAGTATTATATAACATATATAATTTACATTAGATATATTTGTTATCTTTATATTAATTCTTTGCATTTTGATCACGATCTGTGCATTACCATTGTCGCAAGTCAATATAAGGGTTTTGAATTTTTTCCACATCATACTTATGAATATCACACTGTCACACCTATTTAGGTTCCACTGCCGATATAATTTCCATATATCAAATATAAAGACTTATTCATTTATTTCACCCATATATTCGTTTAAGACACAAATTATGGTAATTTCATTGTTCATCCTTTGAACTCACTAAAATGTCAGGATCAATCTGATGTTTGAATATACATGCTAAGTGTTTTTAACACTAAGATACATGGTTTGGCTACTAGTTGCTATTTCAGACACCGCCATATCAACCTATTAGAAGCAAGCTCCAGGCTGGCTTGCACACAAACCCTCACAGACAGATAGCTATTGGTCGACTATAACACACCCTTTGCTTAGCCATCTATCATTGTTAGAATATATATATATATATATATATATATATATATATATATATATATATATATGAACTTAGACCTATGTTTGTAGGATTCCCTTTATGAGAGACCAATTCCCATAGAATATCAATCGACAAGTGTAGTTTCACAAGTTACGCATTGTGCGGTGGTTGGTGAATAGCACATTTGGGGTAATTAGTTATTCTTTTTATGTGACTAGATCTTAGAATGTGTTGCATCTATCATTTGTATTGTAGGTCAACAACACACTGTGTGAGATTACGATCGGTCAGGGGGCGTATACTCTTATCTGCATCATGTGAATGCAACCAATAATAAAACCCCTTAACTTATGACGATCCATGATAACCAATAGGAATTTAACATCAGCCAAAGCACAGAAACAAACTGTTCTCACTTAGTTACTAATTATAGATACACCCGCCAACAAACGGGAAATCAGTTTGCAACTTTTATGAAAAAACTTACAATGGTAAAGGAATATTTACATTTACATTGACATCAAAGTCCGCGATCACTAATGTTTACATTTCTATTGAAAGCTGACTACGATAAGGGATACTTTTCACGAACATTATAGGGTAACGTAAAAAAAAAAAGCGCAAATGGATGCTTAAACCTATATGAGTATGTCTTTTAGAAAGGAAAAATATTGCTTCCAATACTTATTTAAATTAAAAATGAAGTCTTTTTGCTAAATTATGCCATGAAGAAAACGGATTGTATCCGTGTATTAATGCCTAAGAGTATTTAAGACAGACAGCTAAAAGTACTGATTCAAATAAATTATATTTAATATGCTAAAACAAATGGTCTACATATTTCTAGTCATAGGCTCATTAATATAAAAAATGTAAATTTGTTACAAATGGTCTAAATGTTTCTAGTCATAGGCTCATTAATATAAAAATGTAAATTTCTTACAGTAAATACAGAGCGAAGGTCGGCCGACCAAATAAGGTTAAAATGTTCAGGGTACCCTGTTGAAAAAAAGGGGAAAAAGGAACAAATTGGATGTTCCCAGAGGAGTGATTGTTATGAAACCACAAATCAGTTTTTCTTTATATATCCATTTTCTGTAGCTGGGAGTTTTTTTAAAACAAAACTTGATCTCCTTATTGTGATAATAGGATTGTTCCTTGGTGTAAAGGTGTTAAAGGTAGTACTTACTGTCTGCCTCAAGCTTATCCCGCAGACCGGTCCTGGAGCCTGTCAGTAGTTTACCTTGTAAATCGCGTGGAGATGTTTCCGGTCTGTGTTCACAGACTAATCCTTTTTTGCTGTTCCTTGGCTCTGCGGTCCTGCGTGTGCTCTCTGAGGTCAGAGCAGTAGCTTGCAGTTACTTCGATAAATTTTATCAACGGTTTGTCAGCGTCAGCAGCTATCAGCTTTAGCGGTACACACGCTGTTTCCTGGTATCTCCAAATATGTTCTCAAGTGGTGATCAGCAGTTAAAGCTACGCGTTTCAGCCGTGTAGTTGGCCTTTTTCAAGCTATACTGCTTTCACTCTATTCACAGTCACTTTATACCCTATTCTGAGATTTTTTGATTACACACAGCTGCGATCAGGAGGGATATTACGCACACAGTTGTAGACCCTCAATTGTAAAACATAGGGTTTTTTGCTTTATAAGTTGAATACACTGAAACACATGTAAGAAATGTATGAAAAAATATATAAAGACTTACGCCTAGATTTAGAGTTTTGTCGTTAAAGACCCACGTAGCTAACGCAGCTTTTTTTTCCCAACGCACCCTTAAGACAACGCTGGTATTGAGAGTTGTCTGAGGGGCTGCGTTAGGCTCCAAAAAGGGTGCGTTGAGCTGAATTTACCGCCACTTCAACCCTCAATACCAGCGTTGCTTACGGTAGCGGTAAGCTGGCAAAACGTGCTCGTGCACTATTCCCCCATAGGAAACAATGGGGCAGTTTGGGATGAAAAAACCCCCAGCATTAAGCTCCCAACGCAGCCCCATTGTTTCCTATGGGGAAACACTCTCTAAGTCTGCACCTAACACCCTAACATGAACCCCGAGTCTAAACACCCCTAACCTTACACTTATTAACCTCTAATTTGCCGCCCCCGCTATCGCTGACACCTGCATTATACTATTAACCCCTAATCTACCGCTCCGGACACCGCCGCAACCTACATTATCCCTATGAACCCCTAATCTGTTGCCCCTAACACCGCCGACCCCTATATTATATTTATTAACCCCTAATCTGCCCTCCCTAAGTCGCCGCTACCTTACCTACACTTATTAACCCCTAATCTGCCGACTGGACCTCGCCGCCACTATAATAAATGTATTAATCCCTAAACCACCGCACTCCCGCCTCACAAACCCTATAATAAATAGTATTAACCCCTAATCTGCCCCCCCCCCCCCCCAACGTCGCCGCCACCTAACTTCAAGTATTAACCCCTAATCTGCCGACCGGACCTCGCCGCTACTATAATAAATGTATTAACCCCTAAAGCTAAGTCTAACCCTAACCCTAACACCCCCCTAAATTAAATATAATTTTAATCTAACGAAATAAATTAACTCTTATTAACTAAAGTCTTCCTATTTAAAACTAAATACTTACCTGTAAAATAAACCCTAATATAGCTACAATATAAAGAATTATTATATTGTAGCTATTTTAGGATTTATATTTATTTTACAGGCAACTTTGTATTTATTTTAACTAGGTACAATAGTTATTAAATAGTTATTTACTATTTAATAGCTACCTAGTTAAAATAATTACAAAATTACCTGTAAAATAAATCCTAACCTAAGTTACAATTAAACCTAACACTACACTATCAATAAATTAATTAAATAAATTACCTACAATTACATACAATTAAATAAACTAAACTAAATTACAAAAAATAAAAAAAGATTACAAGAATATTAGGCTAATTACACCTACTCTAAGCCCCTAATAAAATAAAAATCCCCCCAAAATAATAAAGGTCCCTACACTATTCTAAATTAAAACATAATTTATGCTTACCTGATAAATTTATTTCTCTTGTAGTGTGTTCAGTCCACGGGTCATCCATTACTTATGGGATATATTCTCCTTCCCAACAGGAAGTTGCAAGAGGATCACCCAAGCAGAGCTGCTATATAGCTCCACCCCTCACATGTCATATCCAGTCATTCGACCGAAACAAGACGAGAAAGGAGAAACTATAGGGTGCAGTGGTGACTGGAGTTTTAATTAAAATTTAGAACTGCCTCAAAAAAAAGACAGGGCGGGCCGTGGACTGAACACACTACAAGAGAAATAAATTTATCAGGTAAGCATAAATTATGTTTTCTCTTGTTAAGTGTGTTCAGTCCACGGGTCATCCATTACTTATGGGATACCAATACCAAAGCTAAAGTACACGGATGATGGGAGGGACAAGGCAGGAACTTTAAACAGAAGGAACCACTGCCTGTAGAACCTTTCTCCCAAAAACAGCCTCCGAAGAAGCAAAAGTGTCAAATTTGTAAAATTTTGAAAAGGTATGAAGTGAAGACCAAGTTGCAGCCTTGCAAATCTGTTCAACAGAGGCCTCATTTTTAAAGGCCCAGGTGGAAGCCACAGCTCTAGTGGAATGAGCTGTAATTCTTTCAGGGGGCTGCTGTCCAGCAGTCTCATAGGCTAAACGTATTATGCTACGAAGCCAAAAAGAGAGAGAGGTGGCCGAAGCCTTTTGACCTCTCCTCTGTCCAGAATAAACGACAAACAGAGAAGAAGTTTGCCGAAAATCCTTAGTTGCCTGTAAGTAGAACTTCAGGGCACGGACTACGTCCAGATTATGCAAAAGACGTTCCTTCTTTGAAGAAGGGTTAGGACATAATGATGGAACAACAATCTCCTGATTGATATTCCTATTAGAAACAACCTTAGGTAAAAATCCAGGTTTAGTACGCAAAACTACCTTGTCTGAATGAAAAATCAGATAATGGGAATCGCAATGTAAGGCAGATAACTCAGAGACTCTTCGAGCCGAGGAAATAGCCATCAAAAACAGAACTTTCCAAGATAAAAGCTTAAAGGGACACTGTACCCAAAAAATTTCTTTCATGATTCAGATTGAGCATGACATTTTAAGCAACTTTCTAATTTACTCCTATTATCAAATTTTCTTCATTCTCTTGGTATCTTTATTTGAAATGCAAGAATGTAAGTTTAGATGACGGCCCATTTTTGGTGAACAACCTGGGTTGTCCTTGCTGATTGATGGATAAATTCATTCACCAATAAAAAAGTGCTGTCCAGAGTACTGAAACCAAAAAAAAACTTAGATGCCTTCTTTTTCAAATAATGATAGCAAGAGAACGAAAATAAATTGATAATAGGAGTAAATTAGAAAACATAATTTATGCTTACCTGATAAATTCCTTTCTTCTGTAGTGTGATCAGTCCACGGGTCATCATTACTTCTGGGATATTACTCCTCCCCAACAGGAAGTGCAAGAGGATTCACCCAGCAGAGCTGCATATAGCTCCTCCCCTCTACGTCACTCCCAGTCATTCGACCAAGGACCAACGAGAAAGGAAAAGCCAAGGGTGAAGTGGTGACTGGAGTATAAATTAAAAAATATTTACCTGCCTTAAAAACAGGGCGGGCCGTGGACTGATCACACTACAGAAGAAAGGAATTTATCAGGTAAGCATAAATTATGTTTTCTTCTGTTAAGTGTGATCAGTCCACGGGTCATCATTACTTCTGGGATACCAATACCAAAGCAAAAGTACACGGATGACGGGAGGGATAGGCAGGCTCTTTATACAGAAGGAACCACTGCCTGAAGAACCTTTCTCCCAAAAATAGCCTCCGATGAAGCAAAAGTGTCAAATTTGTAAAATTTGGAAAAAGTATGAAGCGAAGACCAAGTTGCAGCCTTGCAAATCTGTTCAACAGAGGCCTCATTCTTGAAGGCCCAAGTGGAAGCCACAGCTCTAGTAGAATGAGCTGTAATTCTTTCAGGAGGCTGCTGTCCAGCAGTCTCATAAGCTAAACGAATTATGCTACGAAGCCAAAAAGAAAGAGAGGTAGCGGAAGCTTTTTGACCTCTCCTCTGCCCAGAGTAAATGACAAACAGAGAAGACGTTTGTCGAAATTCCTTAGTTGCCTGTAAGTAAAATTTTAGAGCACGGACTACATCCAGGTTGTGCAGTAGACGTTCCTTCTTTGAAGAAGGATTTGGGCATAAAGAAGGAACAACAATCTCTTGATTGATATTCCTGTTAGTAACTACCTTAGGTAAGAACCCAGGTTTAGTACGCAGGACTACCTTATCCGAATGAAAAATCAAATAAGGAGAATCACAATGTAAGGCTGATAATTCAGAGACTCTTCGAGCCGAGGAAATAGCCATTAAAAATAGAACTTTCCAAGATAACAACTTTATATCAATGGAATGAAGGGGTTCAAACGGAACGCCCTGTAAAACATTAAGAACAAGGTTTAAACTCCATGGTGGAGCAACAGTTTTAAACACAGGCTTAATTCTGGCCAAAGCCTGACAAAAAGCCTGGACGTCAGGAACTTCTGACAGACGTTTGTGTAACAGAATGGACAGAGCTGAGATCTGTCCCTTTAATGAACTAGCAGATAAACCCTTTTCTAAACCTTCTTGTAGAAAAGACAATATCCTAGGAATCCTAACCTTACTCCAAGAGTAACCTTTGGATTCACACCAATATAGGTATTTACGCCATATCTTATGGTAAATCTTTCTGGTAACAGGTTTCCTAGCCTGTATTAAGGTATCAATAACTGACTCAGAAAATCCACGTCTTGATAAAATCAAGCGTTCAATTTCCAAGCAGTCAGCTTCAGAGAAGTTAGATTTTGATGTTTGAAGGGACCCTGTATCAGAAGGTCCTGTTTCAGAGGTAGAGACCAAGGTGGACAGGATGACATGTCCACCAGGTCTGCATACCAAGTCCTGCGTGGCCACGCAGGTGCTATTAGAATCACTGATGCTCTCTCTTGTTTGATTCTGGCAATCAATCGAGGAAGCAACGGGAAGGGTGGAAACACGTAAGCCATCCTGAAGTCCCAAGGTGCTGTCAGAGCATCTATCAGGACTGCTCCTGGATCCCTGGATCTGGACCCGTAACGAGGAAGCTTGGCGTTCTGTCGAGACGCCATGAGATCTATCTCTGGTTTGCCCCAACGTCGAAGTATTTGGGCAAAGACCTCCGGATGAAGTTCCCACTCCCCCGGATGAAAAGTCTGACGACTTAAGAAATCCGCCTCCCAGTTCTCCACTCCCGGGATGTGGATTGCTGACAGGTGGCAAGAGTGAGACTCTGCCCAGCAAATTATCTTTGATACTTCCATCATAGCTAGGGAGCTTCTTGTCCCTCCCTGATGGTTGATGTAAGCTACAGTCGTGATGTTGTCCGACTGAAACCTGATGAACCCCCGAGTTGTCAACTGGGGCCAAGCCAGGAGGGCATTGAGAACTGCTCTCAATTCCAGAATGTTTATTGGCAGGAGACTCTCCTCCTGACTCCATTGTCCCTGAGCCTTCAGAGAATTCCAGACGGCACCCCAACCTAGAAGGCTGGCGTCTGTTGTTACAATTGTCCAGTCTGGTCTGCTGAATGGCATCCCCCTGGACAGATGTGGCCGAGAAAGCCACCATAGAAGAGAATTTCTGGTCTCTTGATCCAGATTCAGAGAAGGGGATAAGTCTGAGTAATCCCCATTCCACTGACTTAGCATGCACAGTTGCAGTGGTCTGAGGTGTAAGCGTGCAAAGGGTACTATGTCCATTGCCGCTACCATTAAGCCGATTACCTCCATGCATTGAGCCACTGACGGGTGTTGAATGGAATGAAGGGTGCGGCAAGCACTTTGAAGTCTTGTTAGCCTGTCCTCTGTCAGGTAAATCTTCATTTCTACAGAATCTATAAGAGTCCCCAGGAAGGGAACTCTTGTGAGTGGAACGAGTGAACTTTTCTTTTCGTTCACCTTCCATCCATGTGACCTTAGAAATGCCAGCACTAACTCTGTATGAGACTTGGCAGTTTGAAAGCTTGAAGCTTGTATCAGAATGTCGTCTAGGTATGGAGCTACCGAGATTCCCCGCGGTCTTAGTACCGCCAGAAGAGCACCCAGAACCTTTGTGAAGATTCTTGGAGCTGTAGCCAATCCGAATGGAAGAGCCACAAACTGGTAATGCCTGTCTAGGAAGGCAAACCTTAGGTACCGATAATGATCTTTGTGAATCGGTATGTGAAGGTAAGCATCTTTTAAATCTACAGTGGTCATGTATTGACCCTCTTGGATCATAGGTAAAATTGTCCGAATAGTCTCCATCTTGAACGATGGAACTCTTAGGAATTTGTTTAGGATCTTTAAGTCCAGGATTGGTCTGAAAGTTCCCTCTTTTTTGGGAACCACAAACAGATTTGAGTAAAACCCCTGTCCCTGTTCCGATCGTGGAACTGGATGGATTACTCCCATTAACAAGAGCTCTTGTACGCAGCGTAGAAACGCCTCTTTCTTTGTCTGGATTGTTGACAATCTTGACAGATGAAATCTCTCTCTTGGAGGAGAGTATTTGAAGTCCAGAAGGTATCCCTGAGATATTATCTCTAGCGCCCAGGGATCCTGAACATCTCTTGCCCAAGCCTGGGCGAAGAGAGAAAGTCTGCCCCCCACTAGATCCGATCCCGGATCGGGGGCCCTCAATTCATGCTGTTTTAGGGGCAGCAGCAGGTTTCCTAGTCTGCTTGCCCTTGTTCCAGGACTGGTTAGGTTTCCAGCCTTGTCTGTAGCGAGCAACAGCTCCTTCCTGTTTTGGTGCAGAGGAAGTTGATGCTGCTCCTGCTTTGAAATTACGAAAATTAGACTGTCTAGTCTTGGCTTTGGCTTTGTCCTGAGGCAGGGCATGGCCTTTACCTCCTGTAATGTCAGCGATAATCTCTTTCAACCCGGGCCCGAATAAGGTCTGCCCTTTGAAAGGTATATTAAGCAATTTAGACTTAGAAGTAACATCAGCTGACCAGGATTTTAGCCACAGCGCCCTGCGTGCCTGAATGGCGAATCCTGAATTCTTCGCCGTAAGTTTAGTAAGATGTACTACGGCCTCCGAAATGAATGAATTAGCTAGTTTAAGGACTCTAAGCCTGTCCGTAATGTCGTCCAGAGTAGCTGAACCAATGTTCTCTTCCAGAGACTCAATCCAGAATGCCGCTGCAGCCATGATCGGCGCAATGCATGCAAGGGGTTGCAATATAAAACCTTGTTGAACAAACATTTTCTTAAGGTAACCCTCTAACTTTTTATCCATTGGATCTGAAAAAGCACAGCTATCCTCCACCGGGATAGTGGTACGCTTAGCTAAGGTAGAAACTGCTCCCTCCACCTTAGGGACCGTTTGCCATAAGTCCCTTGTGGTGGCGTCTATTGGAAACATTTTTCTAAATATCGGAGGGGGTGAGAACGGCACACCGGGTCTATCCCACTCCTTAGTAACAATTTCAGTAAGTCTCTTAGGTATAGGAAAAACCTCAGTACTCGTCGGTACCGCAAAATATTTATCCAACCTACACATTTTCTCTGGTATTGCAACTGTGTTACAATCATTCAGAGCCGCTAACACCTCCCCTAGTAATACACGGAGGTTTTCCAGTTTAAATTTAAAATTTGAAATATCTGAATCCAGTCTGTTTGGATCAGAACCGTCATCCACAGAATGAAGTTCTCCGTCCTCATGTTCTGCCACCTGTGACGCAGTGTCTGACATGGCCCTAATATTATCAGCGCACTCTGTTCTCACCCCAGAGTGATCACGCTTACCTCTTAGTTCTGGTAATTTAGCCAAAACCTCAGTCATAACAGTAGCCATATCCTGTAATGTGATTTGTAATGGCCGCCCAGATGTACTCGGCGCTACAATATCACGCACCTCCCTCTGAGCGGGAGATGTAGGTACTGACACGTGAGGCGAGTTAGTCGGCATAACTCTCCCCTCGTTGTTTGGTGAAATTTGTTCAATTTGTACAGATTGACTTTTATTTAAAGTAGCATCAATACAGTTAGTACATAAATTTCTATTGGGCTCCACTTTGGCATTGCAACAAATGACACAGGTATCATCCTCTGAATCAGACATGTTTAACACACTAGCAAATAAACTTGCAACTTGGAAATACAATTCAATTAGAATAATATTAAAATGTACTGTGCCTTTAAGAAGCACAGAAGATCTATGACAGTTGAAAATTAATAAATTGAAACAGTTATAGCCTCAATCCTTGTAAACAACACAACTTTAGCAAAGGTTTAATCCCATTAGCAAAGATAACAAATTCTGAAAGCAGGAAACAAATTACAGAATAAACGTTTTTTATCTCAGTCAAACTATAATTCTCACAGCTCTGCTGAGAGAAATTACCTCCCTCAAAATAAGTTTTGAAGACCCCTGAGCTCTGTAGAGATGAACCGGATCATGCAGGGAATACAATGAGTTGCTGACTGAAATATTTGATGCATAGAAAAAGCGCCAAAAAACGGCCCCTCCCCCTCACACACAGCAGTGAGGGAGAACAGAAACTGTCAGAAAAACAGATTAAGCAACTGCCAAGTGGAAAAATAGTGCCCAAACATTTATTCACACAGTACCTCAGCAAATGAAAACGATTTTACATTCCAGCAAAAACGTTAAACATAATCTCTAGTTATTAAACAGCTTTATGTCTTTCTTACAGTGTAATTCTAGTGAAGTACCATTCCCCAGAATACTGAAGTGTAAAGTATACATACATGACATTATATCGGTATGGCAGGATTTTCTCATCAATTCCATTGTCAGAAAATAAAAACTGCTACATACCTCTATGCAGATTCATCTGCCCGCTGTCCCCTGATCTGAAGTTTACCTCACTCCTCAGATGGCCGAGAACAGCAATATGATCTTAACTACTCCGGCTAAAATCATAGCAAAACTCTGGTAGATTCTTCTTCAAACTCTGCCAGAGAGGTAATAACACACTCCGGTGCTATTTTAAAATAACAAACTTTTGATTGAAGATATAAAACTAAGTATAATCACCATAGTCCTCTCACACATCCTATCTAGTCGTTGGGTGCAAGAGAATGACTGGGAGTGACGTAGAGGGGAGGAGCTATATGCAGCTCTGCTGGGTGAATCCTCTTGCACTTCCTGTTGGGGAGGAGTAATATCCCAGAAGTAATGATGACCCGTGGACTGATCACACTTAACAGAAGAAAGTTGCTTAAAATTGCATGCTCTTTCTGAAATACAAAAGAAAAAATTTGGGTACAGTGTCCCTTTAATATCAATGGAATGAAGGGGTTCAAACGGAACACCCTGAAGAACTTTAAGAACCAAGTTTAAGCTCCACGGAGGAGCAACAGTTTTAAACACAGGCTTAATCCTAGCCAAAGCCTGACAAAAAGCCTGAACGTCTGGATTCTCTGCCAGACATTTGTGTAAAAGAATAGACAGAGCAGAAATCTGTCCCTTTAACGAACTAGCGGATAAACCCTTTTCTAAACCCTCTTGTAGAAAAGACAATATCCTAGGAATCCTAACCTTACTCCATGAGTAACTCTTGGATTCACACCAATGTAAATATTTACGCCATATCTTATGGTAAATTTTTCTGGTAACCGGTTTCCGAGCCTGTATCAATGTATCAATAACCGACTCCGAGAAACCACGCTTTGAGAGACTCAAGCGTTCAATCTCCATGCAGTCAGCCTCAGAGAAATTAGGCTTGGATGGTTGAAAGGACCCTGAAGTAGAAGGTCCTGCCTCAGAGGCAGAGACCATGGTGGACAGGACGACATGTCCACTAGGTCTGCATACCAGGTCCTGCGTGGCCACGCAGGTGCTATCAGAATCACTGATGCTCTCTCCTGTTTGATCCTGGCAATCAGACGAGGCAGCAACGGAAACGGTGGGAACACATAAGCCATGTTGAAAATCCAAGGGGCTGCTAGTGCATCTACCAGCACCGCTCCCGGGTCCCTGGACCTGGATCCGTAACAAGGAAGCTTGGCGTTCTGGCGAGAAGCCATGAGATCCAGTTCCGGTTCGCCCCAACGAAGAATCAGTTGAGCAAATACCTCCGGGTGAAGTTCCCACTCCCCCGGGTGAAAGGTCTGGCGGCTTAGGTGTTAGTGATTCTATATGCAATTTCATTACTATTGCTTATAAAAATGCAATTTATAGTTGAACATGAATATTCAGAAATAAACAAAAAAAAGTAAAAAAAAAAAAAATAAACAAATTTTAAAAACCATTATTTTAAAACCAAAATGTGGTAACTATCAGAGAGTTATGCATAAGAGGATATTTTATGACATTCATACTTAGAGGGCATCTGGTTTCTCTAATAATGAAAGAGAATCTAGCTGTCTTTAAGAAAACTATTCAGGTTGACGTCCAGATTCAGGCCCTTGGGGTATAGTGTCTGCAACTGGAAAATCCACTTAGCTTCTGCTTGCAATAGGCTTTTTGTCGTCTGATTACCCCCTCTACAGTCTTTTTAACTTTTTCTATAGCAGAGAATAGAAAATATTTAAGGTCACTATTATTACAAATTCTAAAGTGCTTTGGTACTGGAAGCTCTAGGTTTCTTTTTACTTCAGAATTTTCAATAGAGAAGATATGTTCTCTTAGGCGCTCCCTTACCGTTCTTTCTGTCTCACCTGTGTACTGGATTTTGGACTTTTTGCATTCTATCAGGTATATTACATGTTTGTCCATACATCTAATATTTTTTTGTATCTAATATTCTTTTCCAGTAATATTAGACTAAAATGTGAGGGTCTTTTTGGAATGTCTACAGGCTTTGCATATATAGCAGGGAAAAAAAAAACATTTAATTCTTTCCCTAGTATACCTTTTTTCTACTCCTCCATTGCAATAACTTTTTCTCATGGAGGGGGCTAATCTGCTTTTAAGGTTACTGGCCTTTCTGTAGATGAATCTTGGTTTATCTGGTAATTTTGGACCTAGACCTGGATCATAGCTTAAAATATTCCAATGTTTTTTTAAAAAATTTTCTAAATCTTATTTATCTTTGCCATATTGTGTGATAAATGGTTTGTTAATGTTCTCACTTCTCTTAGTTTCGAATCCTGCTGTTTCTTTTGTTTTGTATCTTAGCAAATCTGTTATTTTAATTTTTTTTGCTACATCTATGTCTTGTTCAATTTTATTTCCATCGTATCCTTTATCTACAAATTTTTGTTTAAGTATTTTTGATTGCTGCTCAAACACAGTTTCCTCTCTACAATTTCTTTTTAATCTGAGGAATTGTCTTTTTGGAATATTTTGTTTCCAAGTTTTAAGATGACAACTGTCCAAGTGTATATAATTATTAGCGTCAACTTCTTTGAAATATGTTTTTGTATTAATTTTCTCAATTTCAATTGAGATTTCCAAATCTAGATAATATATCTATTTTTTATTGTAGGTATATGTGAATGTTAGATTTTTGTCGTTTATATTCATGTCTTTAAGGCAACAGATAAGATCATTTTCCGTACCTTTCCAGACGAAAAATAGATCGTCTATATACCTTTTATAAATTATAAAATTGTCTTTATATATGGTCTTATTCATGAAGTCTTCCTCCCATTGACCCATGAACAAGTTTGCGTAACTGGGGGCAAATCTAGATACATTATCTAGATTTGGAACTCTCAATTGAAATTGAGAAAATTAATACAAAAACAGAATTTATGCTTACCTGATAAATTACTTTCTCCAACGGTGTGTCCGGTCCACGGCGTCATCCTTACTTGTGGGATATTCTCTTCCCCAACAGGAAATGGCATAGAGCCCAGCAAAGCTGGTCACATGATCCCTCCTAGGCTCCGCCTTCCCCAGTCATTCGACCGACGTAAAGGAGGAATATGCATAGGAGAAATCATATGATACCGTGGTGGTGGTGATACCGTGGTGACTGTAGTTAGAGAAAATAATTCATCATGATTAAAAAACCAGGGCGGGCCGTGGGCCCGACACACCGTTGGAGAAAGTAATTTATCAGGTAAGCATAAATTCTGTTTTCTCCAACATAGGTGTGTCCGGTCCACGGCGTCATCCTTACTTGTGGGAACCAATACCAAAGCTTTAGGACACGGATGATGGGAGGGAGCAAATCAGGTCACCTAGATGGAAGGCACCACAGCTTGCAAAACCTTTCTCCCAAAAATAGCCTCAGAAGAAGCAAAAGTATCAAATTTGTAAAATTTAGTAAAAGTGTGCAGTGAAGACCAAGTCGCTGCCTTACATATCTGATCAACAGAAGCCTCGTTCTTGAAGGCCCATGTGGAAGCCACAGCCCTAGTGGAATGAGCTGTGATTCTTTCAGGAGGCTGCCATCCGGCAGTCTCATAAGCCAATCGGATGATGCTTTTAAGCCAAAAGGAGAGAGAGGTAGAAGTTGCTTTTTGACCTCTCCTTTTACCAGAATAAACAACAAACAAGGAAGATGTTTGTCTGAAATCCTTTGTAGCCTCTAAATAGAATTTTAGAGCACGAACTACATCCAAATTGTGCAACAAACGTTCCTTCTTTGAAACTGGATTCGGACACAAAGAAGGCACAACTATCTCCTGGTTAATATTTTTGTTAGAAACAACTTTCGGAAGAAAACCAGGTTTAGTACGCAAAACCACCTTATCTGCATGGAACACCAGATAAGGAGGAGAACACTGCAGAGCAGATAACTCTGAAACTCTTCTAGCAGAAGAAATTGCAACCAAAAACAAAACTTTCCAAGATAATAACTTAATATCTACGGAATGTAAGGGTTCAAACGGAACCCCTTGAAGAACTGAAAGAACTAAATTGAGACTCCAAGGAGGAGTCAAAGGTTTGTAAACAGGCTTGATTCTAACCAGAGCCTGAACAAAAGCTTGAACATCTGGCACAGCCGCCAGCTTTTTGTGAAGTAAAACAGATAAAGCAGAAATCTGTCCCTTCAAAGAACTTGCAGATAATCCTTTCTCCAAACCCTCTTGTAGAAAGGATAGAATCTTAGGAATTTTTATCTTGTTCCATGGGAATCCTTTCGATTCGCACCAACAAATATATTTTTTCCATACTTTATGGTAAATTTTTCTAGTTACAGGCTTTCTAGCCTGAATAAGAGTATCAATGACAGAATCTGAGAACCCACGCTTTGATAAAATCAAGCGTTCAATCTCCAAGCAGACAGTTGGAGTGAGGCCAGATTCGGATGTTCGAACGGACCTTGAACAAGAAGGTCCCGTCTCAAAGGTAGCTTCCATGGTGGAGCCGATGACATATTCACCAGGTCTGCATACCAAGTTCTGCGTGGCCACGCAGGAGCTATCAAGATCACCGAAGCCCTCTCCTGATTGATCCTGGCTACCAGCCTGGGAATGAGAGGAAACGGTGGGAATACATAAGCTAGGTTGAAGGTCCAGGGCGCTACTAGTGCATCTACTAGAGTCGCCTTGGGATCCCTGGATCTGGACCCGTAGCAAGGAACCTTGAAGTTCTGACGAGACGCCATCAGATCCATGTCTGGAATGCCCCATAATTGAGTTATGTGGGCAAAGATTTCCGGATGGAGTTCCCACTCCCCCGGATGAAATGTCTGACGACTCAGAAAATCCGCTTCCCAATTTTCCACTCCTGGGATGTGGATTGCAGACAAGTGGCAGGAGTGAATCTCCGCCCATTGAATTACTTTGGTCACTTCTTCCATTGCCAGGGAACTCCTTGTTCCCCCCTGATGGTTGATATATGCAACAGTCGTCATGTTGTCTGATTGAAACCTTATGAATTTGGCCTTTGCTAGTTGAGGCCAAGCCTTGAGAGCATTGAATATCGCTCTCAGTTCCAGAATGTTTATCGGGAGAAGAGATTCTTCCCGAGACCATAGACCCTGAGCTTTCAGGGGTTTCCAGACCGCGCCCCAGCCCACCAGACTGGCGTCGGTCGTGACAATGACCCACTCTGGTCTGCGGAAGCTCATCCCTTGAGACAGGTTGTCCAGGGTCAGCCACCAACGGAGTGAATCTCTGGTCCTCTGATCTACTTGGATCGTCGGGTACAAGTCTGTATAATCCCCATTCCACTGTCTGAGCATGCACAGTTGTAATGGTCTTAGATGAATTCGCGCAAAAAGAACTATGTCCATTGCCGCAACCATCAAACCTATTACTTCCATGCACTGCGCTATGGAAGGAAGAAGAACAGAATGAAGTACTTGACAAGAGCTTAGAAGTTTTGATTTTCTGGCCTCTGTCAGAAAAATCTTCATTTCTAAGGAGTCTATTATTGTTCCCAAGAAAGGAACTCTTGTTGACGGGAATAGAGAACTTTTTTCTACGTTCACTTTCCACCCGTGAGATCTGAGAAAGGCTAGGACAATGTCCGTATGAGCCTTTGCTTGTGGCAGAGACGACGCTTGAATCAATATGTCGTCCAAGTAAGGTACTACTGCAATGCCCCTTGGCCTTAGCACCGCTAGAAGGGACCCTAGTACCTTTGTGAAAATTCTTGGAGCAGTGGCTAATCCGAATGGAAGTGCCACAAACTGGTAATGCTTGTCCAGAAAGGCGAACCTTAGGAACCGAAGAAATTTGTTTAGGATCTTGAGATCCAAAATTGGCCTGAATGTTCCCTCTTTTTTGGGAACTATGAACAGATTGGAGTAAAACCCCATCCCTTGTTCTCCTAATGGAACAGGATGAATCACTCCCATTTTTAACAGGTCTTCTACACAATGTAAGAATGCCTGTCTTTTTATTTGGTCTGAAGACAATTGAGATCTGTGGAACCTTCCCCTTGGGGGTAGTTCCTTGAATTCCAGGAGATAACCTTGAGAAACTATTTCTAGTGCCCAAGGATCCTGAACATCTCTTGCCCAAGCCTGAGCGAAGAGAGAGAGTCTGCCCCCCACCAGATCCGGTCCCGGATCGGGGGCCAGCATCTCATGCTGTCTTAGTAGCGGTAGCAGGCTTCTTGGCCTGCTTACCTTTGTTCCAGCCTTGCATCGGTCTCCAGGCTGGCTTGGTTTGAGAAGAATTACCCTCTTGCTTAGAGGATGTAGAATTTGAGGCTGGTCCGTTTCTGCGAAAGGGACGAAAATTTGTTTTATTTTTAGCCTTAAAAGACCTATCCTGAGGAAGGGCGTGGCCCTTTCCCCCAGTGATGTCTGAAATAATCTCTTTCAAGTCAGGGCCAAACAGCGTTTTCCCCTTGAAAGGGATGTTAAGCAATTTGTTCTTGGAGGACACATCCGCTGACCAAGACTTTAGCCAAAGCGCTCTGCGCGCCACAATAGCAAAACCTGAATTTTTCGCCGCTAATCTAGCTAATTGCAAAGTGGCGTCTAAGGTAAAAGAGTTAGCCAATTTAAGTGCTTGAACTCTGTCCATAACCTCCTCATAAGAAGATGCTTTATTGAGCGACTTTTCTAGTTCTTCGAACCAGAAACACGCTGCTGTAGTGACAGGAACAATGCATGAAATTGGTTGTAGAAGGTAACCTTGCTGAACAAACATCTTTTTAAGCAAACCCTCTAATTTTTTATCCATAGGATCTTTGAAAGCACAACTATCTTCTATAGGGCTTCCGAACATACAGAACATTGTCTATCTGATGGTTCAGACATGTTAATAGGCATAAACTTGATAACAAAGCACAAAAAACGTTTTAAAATAAAACCGTTACTGTCACTTTAAATTTTAAACTGAACACACTTTATTACTGAATATGTGCAAAAGTATGAAGGAATTGTTCAAAATTCACCAAAATTTCACCACAGTGTCTTAAAGCCTTAAAAGTATTGCACACCAAATTTGAAAGCTTTAACTCTTAAAATAACGGAACCGGAGCCGTTTTTACATTTAACCCCTATACAGTCCCTGGTATCTGCTTTGCTGAGACCCAACCAAGCCCAGAGGGGAATACGATACCAAATGACGCCTTCAATAAGCTTTTTCAGTGGATCTGAGCTCCTCACACATGCATCTGCATGCCTTGCTTCTCAAAAACAACTGCGCATTAGTGGCGCGAAAATGAGGCTCTGCCTATGACTAGAAAAGGCCCCCAGTGAAAAAGGTGTCCAATACAGTGCCTGCCGTTTTTTTTAACAGAATTCCCAAGATTAAAATAACTCTTCAAAGTTATAAACCATTAAATATGCTTATAAAGTAATCTTTTTAGCCCAGAAAAATGTCTACCAGTCTTTAAAGCCCTTGTGAAGCCCTTTATTCTTATATTTAAAACTAAGAAAATGGCTTACCGGATCCCATAGGGAAAATGACAGCTTCCAGCATTACCAAGTCTTGTTAGAAATGTGTCATACCTCAAGCAGCAAAAGTCTGCTCACTGTTTCCCCCAACTGAAGTTAATTCATCTCAACAGTCCTGTGTGGAAACAGCCATCAATTTTAGTAACGGTTGCTAAAATCATTTTCCTCTTACAAACAGAAATCTTCATCTCTTTTCTGTTTCAGAGTAAATAGTACATACCAGCACTATTTTAAAATAACAAACTCTTGATTGAAGAATAAAAACTACATTTAAACACCAAAAAACTCTTAGCCATCTCCGTGGAGATGTTGCCTGTGCAACGGCAAAGAGAATGACTGGGGAAGGCGGAGCCTAGGAGGGATCATGTGACCAGCTTTGCTGGGCTCTTTGCCATTTCCTGTTGGGGAAGAGAATATCCCACAAGTAAGGATGACGCCGTGGACCGGACACACCTATGTTGGAGAAAACATATTTTAAAGAAGTTGACGCTAATAATTATATACACTTGGACAGTTGTCATCTTAAAACTTGGAAACAAAATATTCCAAAAGGACAATTCCTCAGATTAAAAAGAAATTGTAGAGAGGAAACTGTGTTTGAGCAGCAATCAAAAATACTTAAACAAAAATTTGTAGATAGAGGATACGATGGAAATGAAATTGAACAAGACATAGATGTAGCAAGAAAAATTAAAAGAACAAATGTGCTAAGCTACAAAACAAAAGAAACAGCAGGATTCGAAACTAAGAGAAGTGAGAACATTAACAAACCATTTATCACACAATATGGCGAAGATAAATAAGATTTAGAAAAAATTATAAAAAAACATTGGAATATTTTAAGCTATGATCCAGATCTAGGTAAAAAATTACCAGATAAACCAAGATTCATCTACAGAAAGGCCAGAAACCTTAAAAGCAGATTAGCCCCCTCCATGAGAAAAAGTTATTGCAATGGAGGAGTAGAAAAAGGTATACTAGGGAAACAATTAAATGTTTTTTTCCCTGCCATATATGCAAATCCTGTAGACATTCCAAAAAGACCCACACATTTCAGTCTAATATTACTGGAAAAGAATATAAGATACAAAAAAATATTAGATGTATGGACAAACATGTAATATACCTGATAGAATGCAAAAAGTGCAAAATCCAGTACACAGGTGAGACAGAAAGAACGGTAAGGGAGCGCCTAAGAGAACATATCTTCTCTATTGAAAATTCTGAAGAAAAAAGAAACCTAGAGCTTCCAGTACCAAAGCACTTTAGAATTTGTAATAATAGTGACCTTAAATATTTTCTATTCTCTGCTATAGAAAAAGTTAAAGACTGTAGAGGGGGTAATCAGACAAAAAGCCTACTGCAAGCAGAAGCTAAGAGTATTTTCCAGTTGCAGACACTATACCCCAAGGGCCTGAATCTGGACGTCAACCTGAATAGTTTTCTTAAAGACAGCTAGATTCTCTTTCATTATTAGAGAAACCAGATCCCCTCTCAGTATGAATATTATAAAATATAAAACTGTTAGAAAATATCCTCTTATGTATAACTCTCTGATAGTTACCACATTTTGGTTTTAAAATAATGGTTTTTAAAATTTGTTTATTTTAATTTTTTTTTTGTTTATTTCTGAATTGGAAGCAATATTTTTCCTTTCTAAAAGACATACTCATATAGGTTTAAGCATCCATTTGCGCTTTTTCTCCTACCACTTCTCTTTTCTGTCCACCACAAATTGATATTTAAAGGGGGAATATCAAAGGAGATTTAGCTTACCTTTAAAATTAGCAGCGCAAGAAAGATTTACCCAATTGCTTGTACTAAAGCAGATAATGCTGCAGATACCACAGAGGATACCTGAGCAGCAATATCTGCAGGCAAATAAACTCCTCCAGGAGGCTAAGAGTAACCGCAGGACACTGTATGTGACGCCATAAGGGCTTGGGACGTTTGAGGAGAAAGCTGTGGCACCACAATCTGGTTCTCCAGACAGAGCAGACATTTGTCCAAAGGAACAGCCTCCTGTTCCATGATCCAAAATTATTTATCAACAATAAAATTAAAACTAATTGTGTAAATTGACTGTCCTGTACTGTCAATTTAAATCCTAAAATCTGCTTAAGTAACATAATCCATACAGAAACGACTTTAACAAAAAATTATGAGCACTTCTACACCTCAGCTGTTTAACTGAGGTGCCTACTTGCCCCGTGAGTAAAAAACTGCAGTCAGTAACGATAATGGCACTCTTCAGTTGTCCCACAAGAGAAGCTGCATCACACAGCTCAGCCCGACACCGCTCTGACTACAAAAAGAAGCAGAAAGTGCAGTCACATGACCGGCTGAGTGAAACTGCGCCACAAGTTAACGCACGTGCTCAAGCTGACCGCCAAATGAAACTGCCAAACTCAGAGTAAGGGAGCCGATCTCCCTCTTGCAATCGTAGTAGCGTAAACGCAAAACGACATGTAGCACTAAAAGTTCTGTAAGCCACAACATTCAAACTCACATTATGCAAATAAAAATAAGAGTTATTGACAAAAAATACTTGAGCCACCTATCACAGGTTAACCCCTTCATACCATAAAAGTGATTAACCCCTGAGTCTCTGAATTCACATAAGAGTGCCTGCACCCTGCCTTTAAGGAATCCTCTACTAAGGATTAAGTATGCAAGATATGCTGCAGAGGGCTATCTTTATTAACCCCAGTCTCCTAGACCTAGAAAACAAACAGCACTTACCTGCAATTCCAGCTGTCCGGCAGTTAGACAGCTCACAAGGCGTGAAAGGACACCTACTCCTTACAGAGGCCTGTAGAAAAAAGAAAGAACAGAGTAAAACTACTCTGGCTTTCTATATTAGGGCAGCAATATGTTAGGAAACAGAGCAAGGCCCACCTCACAAGTTCCTAACTGCTTTAAAGCCACCACTACTCTACTGCAGAGATTCACGTGGACTACAGCTATACCCAAAAAATCTTCCTTAAAGCAAAAAAAAATAAAATAAAAAAATCTAATTTTTTCAGACACCAAACTTCACCTCCTCCATTGACAGAGGCAAAGAGAATGACTGAGGATTATGGGTAGGGGAGTGACACTTAACAGCTTTGCTGTGGTGCTCTTTGCCTCCTCCTGCTGGCCAGGAGTGATATTCCCACTAGTAATTGATGACATTGTGGACTCTCCATATCTTAGGAAAGAAATACTTATCTTTTTCTGTAGCCGAACCAAGGATCCCCCGCCAGCTTCTCATGCTGTACTTAGCACAGCAATGATGACACCGGCTTCCTACAATCACGGCGTGGCCTCAAGAAATGTTTGCTCTGGGGTGCACGCCATGATTGGAGAAAGCCGAATTCATTATTGCTGACGTAAGTACAGAGGAGCAGCGGGAGGGGATCGCTGGTCTGATTTGGCTGCAGAAAAAGGTAAGTATTTTTTAAAAAAACGCTGCAATGTAAACTTTCATGAATGAAAGTGCCCCGGCTTCCTCCAATCACGGCTTTCCCCCAGAGCGTCCATCTCGTGAGGCCCTGCCGTGATTGGAGAAAGCTGGTTTCGTCATTGGCGACGTATTTACAGAAAACCTGCAGACGGGGGATGCGGTGCAATGTAAACTTTCATCAATGAAAGTGCCCTAGTTTTTAAAGTTTACATTCACTTTAATTCCGAGTTTAATATTCCTTTAGTGAAAAATGTAAACATATTAGGAACATAATATATAGGGAAGTGCTTTGACCTAGGATAGTTAAAGGGACATTAAACGCTAAATAAATGCTACATAGAATGATGCATTCAAAGAAAAGATTAGTCTGAGAATAACATATAGATGTATTTTTTAAAGTTGCATTAGTTGTTAAAGGGCCATGATACCCACATTTATTCTTTCATGATTTAGAAAGATAATGCATTTTTAAACATCTTTCTAATTTACTTCTATTATCTAATTTGTTTTATTATCTTGATATTCTTTGCTGAAAAGCATATCTAGATATGCTCAGTAGCTGCTGATTGGTTGCTGCACATAGAAGCCTCATGTGATTGGCTCACCCATGTGCATTGCTTTTTCTTCAAATAAGGATATCTAAAAAATAAAGCAAAATAAATAATAGAAGTAAATTTAAATGTTGTTTAAATTTGTATGTTCTATCTGAATCATGAAAACAGAATTTATGTTTACCTGATAAATTTCTTTCTCCAACGGTGTGTCCGGTCCACGGCGTCATCCTTACTTGTGGGATATTCTCTTCCCCAACAGGAAATGGCAAAGAGCCCAGCAAAGCTGGTCACATGATCCCTCCTAGGCTCCGCCTACCCCAGTCATTCGACCGACGTTAAGGAGGAATATTTGCATAGGAGAAACCATATGGTACCGTGGTGACTGTAGTTAAAGAAAATAAAATATCAGACCTGATTAAAAAACCAGGGCGGGCCGTGGACCGGACACACCGTTGGAGAAAGAAATTTATCAGGTAAACATAAATTCTGTTTTCTCCAACATAGGTGTGTCCGGTCCACGGCGTCATCCTTACTTGTGGGAACCAATACCAAAGCTTTAGGACACGGATGAAGGGAGGGAGCAAATCAGGTCACCTAAATGGAAGGCACCACGGCTTGCAAAACCTTTCTCCCAAAAATAGCCTCAGAAGAAGCAAAAGTATCAAACTTGTAAAATTTGGTAAAAGTGTGCAGTGAAGACCAAGTCGCTGCCCTACATATCTGATCCACAGAAGCCTCGTTCTTGAAGGCCCAAGTGGAAGCCACAGCCCTAGTGGAATGAGCTGTGATTCTTTCGGGAGGCTGCCGTCCGGCAGTCTCGTAAGCCAATCTGATGATGCTTTTAATCCAAAAGGAGAGAGAGGTAGAAGTTGCTTTTTGACCTCTCCTTTTACCTGAATAAACAACAAACAAGGAAGATGTTTGTCTAAAATCCTTTGTAGCATCTAAATAGAATTTTAGAGCGCGAACAACATCCAAATTGTGCAACAAACGTTCCTTCTTTGAAACTGGTTTCGGACACAGAGAAGGTACGATAATCTCCTGGTTAATGTTTTTGTTAGAAACAACTTTAGGAAGAAAACCAGGTTTAGTACGTAAAACCACCTTATCTGCATGGAACACCAGATAAGGAGGAGAACACTGCAGAGCAGATAATTCTGAGACTCTTCTAGCAGAAGAAATCGCAACTAAAAACAAAACTTTCCAAGATAATAACTTAATATCAACGGAATGCAAGGGTTCAAACGGAACCCCCTGAAGAACTGAAAGAACTAAATTGAGACTCCAAGGAGGAGTCAAAGGTTTGTAAACAGGCTTGATTCTAACCAGAGCCTGAACAAAGGCTTGAACATCTGGCACAGCTGCCAGCTTTTTGTGAAGCAATACCGACAAGGCAGAAATCTGTCCCTTCAGGGAACTTGCAGATAATCCTTTTTCCAATCCTTCTTGAAGAAAGGATAGAATCCTAGGAATCTTAACCTTGTCCCAAGGGAATCCTTTAGATTCACACCAACAGATATATTTATTCCAAATTTTGCGGTAAATCTTTCTAGTCACAGGCTTTCTGGCCTGAACAAGAGTATCGATAACAGAATCTGAGAATCCTCGCTTCGATAAAATCAAGCGTTCAATCTCCAAGCAGTCAGCTGGAGTGAAACCAGATTCGGATGTTCGAACGGACCCTGAACAAGAAGGTCTCGTCTCAAAGGTAGCTTCCAAGGTGGAGCCGATGACATATTCACCAGATCTGCATACCAAGTCCTGCGTGGCCACGCAGGAGCTATCAAGATCACCGACGCCCTCTCCTGCTTGATCCTGGCTATCAGCCTGGGGATGAGAGGAAATGGCGGAAACACATAAGCTAGTTTGAAGGTCCAAGGTGCTACTAGTGCATCCACTAGAGCCGCCTTGGGATCCCTGGATCTGGCCCCGTAGCAAGGAACTTTGAAGTTCTGACGAGAGGCCATCAGATCCATGTCTGGAATACCCCACAGGTGAGTGACTTGGGCAAAGATTTCCGGATGGAGTTCCCACTCCCCCGGATGCAATGTCTGCCGACTCAGAAAATCCGCTTCCCAATTTTCCACTCCTGGGATGTGGATAGCAGACAGGTGGCAGGAGTGAGACTCCGCCCAAAGAATAATTTTGGTTACTTCTTCCATCGCTAGGGAACTCCTTGTTCCCCCCTGATGGTTGATGTACGCAACAGTTGTCATGTTGTCTGATTGAAACCGTATGAACTTGGTCCTCGCAAGCTGAGGCCAGGCCTTGAGAGCATTGAATATCGCTCTCAGTTCCAGAATATTTATCGGTAGAAGAGATTCTTCCCGAGACCAAAGACCCTGAGCTTTCAGGGATCCCCAGACCGCGCCCCAGCCTATCAGACTGGCGTCGGTCGTGACAATGACCCACTCTGGTCTGTGGAACGTCATCCCTTGAGACAGATTGTCCAGGGACAGCCACCAACGGAGTGAGTCTCTGGTCCTCTGATTTACTTGTATCTTCGGAGACAAGTCTGTATAGTCCCCATTCCACTGACTGAGCATGCACAGTTGTAATGGTCTTAGATGAATGCGCGCAAAAGGAACTATGTCCATCGCCGCCACCATCAACCCGATCACTTCCATGCACTGAGCTATGGAAGGAAGAGGAACGGAATGAAGTATCCGACAAGAGTCCAGAAGCTTTGTTTTTCTGGCCTCTGTTAGAAAGATCCTCATTTCTAAGGAGTCTATAATTGTTCCCAAGAAGGGAACCCTTGTTGACGGGGATAGAGAACTCTTTTCCACGTTCACTTTCCAGCCGTGAGATCTGAGAAAGGCCAGGACAATGTCCGTGTGAGCCTTTGCTTGAGGAAGGGACGACGCTTGAATCAGAATGTCGTCCAGGTAAGGTACCACTGCAATGCCCCTTGGTCTTAGCACCGCTAGAAGGGACCCTAGTACCTTTGTGAAAATCCTTGGAGCAGTGGCTAATCCGAAAGGAAGCGCCACGAACTGGTAATGTTTGTCCAGGAATGCGAACCTTAGGAACCGATGATGTTCCTTGTGGATAGGAATATGTAGATACGCATCCTTTAAATCCACCGTGGTCATGAATTGACCCTCCTGGATGGAAGGAAGAATAGTTCGAATGGTTTCCATCTTGAAGGATGGAACCTTGAGAAACTTGTTTAAGATCTTGAGATCTAAGATTGGTCTGAACGTTCCCTCTTTTTTGGGAACTATGAACAGATTGGAGTAGAACCCCATCCCTTGTTCTCCTAATGGAACAGGATGAATCACTCCCATTTTTAACAGGTCTTCTACACAATGTAAGAACGCCTGTCTTTTTATGTGGTCTGAAGACAACTGAGACCTGTGGAACCTTCCCCTTGGGGGAAGTCCCTTGAATTCCAGAAGATAACCCTGGGAGACTATTTCTAGCGCCCAAGGATCCAGAACATCTCTTGCCCAAGCCTGAGCGAAGAGAGAGAGTCTGCCCCCCACCAGATCCGGTCCCGGATCGGGGGCCAATATTTCATGCTGTCTTGGTAGCATTGGCAGGTTTCTTGGCCTGCTTTCCCTTGTTCCAGCCTTGCATTGGTCTCCAAGCTGGCTTGGCTTGAGAAGTATTACCCTCTTGCTTAGAGGACGTAGCACCTTGGGCTGGTCCGTTTTTACGAAAGGGACGAAAATTAGGTCTATTTTTCGCCTTGAAAGGCCGATCCTGAGGAAGGGCGTGGCCCTTACCCCCGGAGATATCCGAGATAATCTCTTTCAAGTCAGGGCCAAACAGCGTTTTCCCCTTGAAAGGAATGATTAGTAGCTTGTTCTTGGAAGACGCGTCAGCCGACCAAGATTTCAACCAAAGCGCTCTGCGCGCCACAATAGCAAACCCAGAATTCTTAGCCGCTAACCTAGCCAATTGCAAAGTGGCGTCTAGGGTGAAAGAATTAGCCAATTTGAGAGCATTGATTCTGTCCATAATCTCCTCATAAGGAGGAGAATCACTATCGAGCGCCTTTATCAGCTCATCAAACCAGAAGCATGCGGCTGTAGTGACAGGGACAATGCATGAAATTGGTTGTAGAAGGTAACCCTGCTGAACAAACATCTTTTTAAGCAAACCTTCTAATTTTTTATCCATAGGATCTTTGAAAGCGCAACTATCCTCTATGGGTATAGTGGTGCGTTTGTTTAAAGTAGAAACCGCTCCCTCGACCTTGGGGACTGTCTGCCATAAGTCCTTTCTGGGGTCGACCATAGGAAACAATTTTTTAAATATGGGGGGAGGGACGAAAGGAATACCGGGCCTTTCCCATTCTTTATTAACAATGTCCGCCACCCGCTTGGGTATAGGAAAAGCTTCTGGGAGCTCCGGCACCTCTAGGAACTTGTCCATTTTACATAGTTTCTCTGGGATGACCAACTTTTCACAATCATCCAGAGTGGATAATACCTCCTTAAGCAGAATGCGGAGATGTTCCAACTTAAATTTGAATGCAATTACATCAGGTTCAGCCTGTTGAGAAATGTTCCCTGAATCAGTAATTTCTCCCTCAGACAAAACCTCCCTGGCCCCTTCAGATTGAGTTAGGGGTCCTTCAGAGATATTAATATCAGCATCGTCATGCTCTTCAGTAACTAAAACAGAGCAGCCACGCTTACGCTGACAAGGGTGCATTTTGGCTAAAATGTTTTTGACAGAATTATCCATTACAGCCGTTAATTGTTGCATAGTAAGGAGAATTGGCGCGCTAGATGTACTAGGGGCCTCCTGAGTGGGCAAGACTCGTGTAGACGAAGGAGGGAATGATGCAGTACCATGCTTACTCCCCTCACTTGAGGAATCATCTTGGGCATCATTGTCATTATCACATAAATCACATTTATTTAAATGAACAGGAATTCTGGCTTCCCCACATTCAGAACACAGTCTATCTGGTAGTTCAGACATGTTAAACAGGCATAAATTTGATAATAAAGTACAAAAAACGTTTTAAAGTAAAACCGTTACTGTCACTTTAAATTTTAAACTGAACACACTTTATTACTGCAATTGCGAAAAAACATGAAGGAATTGTACAAAATTCACCAAATTTTCACCACAGTGTCTTAAAGCCTTAAAAGTATTGCACACCAAATTTGGAAGCCTTAACCCTTAAAATAACGGAACCGGAGCCGTTTTAACACTTTAACCCCTTTACAGTCCCTGGTATCTGCTTTGCTGAGACCCAACCAAACCCAAAGGGGAATACGATACCAAATGACGCCTTCAGAAAGACTTTTGTAAGTATCAGAGCTCCTCTCACATGCGACTGCATGCCAAGCCTCTCAAAAACAAGTGCGCCACACCGGCGCGAAAATGAGGCTCTGCTTATGCTTTGGGAAAGCCCCAGAGAAATAAGGTGTCTCATACAGTGCCTGCCGACATTATAATATCATCTAATATAAATATACCCAAATAAAATGATTCCTCAAGGCTAAATAGGTTTTAATACTGAATCGATTTAGCCCATAAAAGTCTACAATCATAATAAGCCCTTGTGAAGCCCTTATTTAACATCGTAATAAACATGGCTTACCGGATCCCATAGGGAAAAATGACAGCTTCCAGCATTACATCGTCTTGTTAGAATGTGTCATACCTCAAGCAGCAAGAGACTGCACACTGTTCCCCCAACTGAAGTTAATTGCTCTCAACAGTCCTGTGTGGAACAGCCATGGATTTTAGTTACGGTGCTAAAATCATTTTCCTCATACAAACAGAAATCTTCATCTCCTTTCTGTTTCTGAGTAAATAGTACATACCAGCACTATTTTAAAATAACAAACTCTTGATTGAATAATAAAAACTACAGTTAAACACTAAAAAACTCTAAGCCATCTCCGTGGAGATGTTGCCTGTACAACGGCAAAGAGAATGACTGGGGTAGGCGGAGCCTAGGAGGGATCATGTGACCAGCTTTGCTGGGCTCTTTGCCATTTCCTGTTGGGGAAGAGAATATCCCACAAGTAAGGATGACGCCGTGGACCGGACACACCTATGTTGGAGAAAGAAAGATTTTTCGGTTTAGTGGCCCTTTAAAATAGTGACAAAACAAGTGTAAAGTTTTAGTGTTTATAAAACAATGGAAGCCACCATGTTGTAATTTAGGTTACCTTCTCTGCTGTGGCCAATTAGGGACAGTTATAAATAATAAGTGTGTGCAACCAATGGCTGTGAGGGATATAACAGTGTTCTGCACTTCTATTTCTAACAGGAACTGAAAAGCTCATAATTTTAAAATGGAATTACAGGAAAAGGGGACAAAATAAATAATGAAAGTATATTGCAATGTTTTTTTTTACATATATGATTGATCATTTTATATTACCATCCCAAAGTGTTTAATGTCCCTTTAAATAGATGTAAATAACTGTGAGATTTAACAGGAACTTACCGAATAATATAACAAAATCTGCTCAGTTATTTTATAATTATAGAAAGACAAGGTTAATGTAGATTTGTAATGTTCGATGGATCCGCTTGATAATATAACATTGGACAGATGTTTGTCAATGAGTTCTTTGAATATTAAAAATGTACATGGGTGTATTCCATTTTGCAATATATTTACATTAGCAAAAATGCTTCTAGTAAGAGCTATAACTGTTTTTCTATGGGATACGCACATATGCTGTGAGGGCCTGTGCATCAGTATTCAAACACCACACCTCCTCAGACAGTCAGCAGCGGTTTGTATGACACAAATGATGTCTTTGCAGAAGCAATACACACCACGCCAGCTCTCTGAGCTTGACCGCTGCACAGGCCTTCACAGCATATGCGTGTCCTACTGAAAAACAGTAACTTTTATTAGAAGAATATTGCAAAGATGCTTCTATTTTAAATTGAAATTTAAAATTTAAATTGGACATTTCACTTTTGACCATTCCATCCCTTTAAATTCATTGCATTTATGGTTATTACACACCCAGTACTATTTACAGCCTTTAACTGGTATATATACTGTACAGCATGCTTCATAAATCCCACCCTGCTGTAAAACAAAATCCAGCTGTTAGAAGATGTGTCTGTCAGTATGAAAACCAGATAGTTAACAGATTTACTTTATTTTTGTATAAATGTTTTTTAATTGTAATAAATGTGTGTATGAATCAAAAGTATTCTTACCGAGCCAGCTATCAGCGAGGAACGTCCATAATTGTTGACAGCAACCACTATAGAGGCAATCAGAAGCAGAATAGTACCGATCGCATAATGCAACAGCTCCTGAAAAATACAATTGTAAAACCAAAGTGATAGCAACCGGATTATTTTTTTTTTTGCATTTATAGGTTTAACCTTATCTATCATCTAGGCTTATAAAAATTGTGTGATGGCTCACCCAAAATGTCAGACTAAATGTTAATATCTCAGAACATCACACAAATCTCAAAATGTGCAATAGTAAACAAATGGTGAACAAAGAAAATGGTAAAAGCGCTCAAAACAGAACTGTCTGAAAATAAAACACTAATAATGCAATTGCAAATTTAATAATGTGATATAACCATGCTGATAACAGTGCCTCCTATTTGTTTATGTCCTGTACGTCCCACCTCACTCAAAACTTTCCAAGGTCACATGCCCTGTGAGGTCCAATCCACTTGTTCCTTTTTGAAATGGTGATTTAACTTCTGTTTTTTTTAACTTCTGTTTCAGGCAGTTGACTGCAAAGTTGCAACTTAAAATCAATTTAACAAAGTGCTAGATACTGTTTGAGTGCCACAACGGTTTGTTGTAATTGTGCACAAAATGACCGGTACACCCATCCAGCTCACTGTATCAAATGCACCTTAAATTAAAATCACAGTACACCTCAGTTGATAAATCCTCTACACGTTTCGGTCGTGTTACCAACCTTTATCAAGATGCTCATCTGGTTTTTAGAATCTTAATAAATAGCTCATTTGTGTCAACGATTTTTTGGTTGACATCCATTTTGGCCAACAGCATATTGGAACGAATTACAAGTCTCCGATAGGGGCATTCAGGCTTGCCGGAAACAAGAGTTAAGAAGCAGAGGTCCTAAGACCGCTGCTACTTAACTAATCTGCCACCTCTGAGGCAGCGGACAGCAATCATCCCGATCATCCCCTGCTACCGGCCAATTGGCCGCATTGCACAAGCATTTCACACAAAATGCTTGTGCAATGATAAATGTAAACAGCGTATGCTGTCAGCATTTATCGAAGTGGGGCGGACAGAATCCGCTACAGTGAATCATGTCCGCCCGCACATTCATAAATCGGCCCCTTGGTGTCCTAATTCAAAGTGTTTTTTTAACCCCATATGGTGTGTTTTTTATCCGCATTATGTTTATAGATAAATAACAAAGAGGTAACATAGAAAAAATGCTAGTTAACCTTTTAATGCCGTTATGCCGTTCTATTCCGTCATAATTACACTGGGCTTTAGAGCCGTTATGACGGAATATAACGGAATAACGGTTTGTAGCTCCTGTGCTCCCTCCATTATTTTTTTTCTTCTGGATCCGGTTGGGGGATGTGCCTAGCCCCTCTGGCACTCCCCCAGGATCCAATCAGCATGGAGGGGGTGTATCGATTGTCCCCTGTAACACTATAGCAACCAATGAGTGGAATCATTGGCTGTTACAAGTGTATCCGCTTCCTCTCTTCTCTCAGTGCGATCTGAGAGAGAGAGGAAGACAGTTTAGTGTTTGTGGTGCTAGAGAGGGAAAAAAATATAAATACAAAATATATATATTTTTGCTGCTGATCACTGAGCTGCTACTGTGATCAGCCTAATATCACAGTGATCAGCCTGTCAGGGGTTTGATCAGTGCCCAAAAGTTTATTTGTGGGGATCTTTAGTTATTATTAACCCCTTCCCTGCTGTTCCCAATCACTACCCTTCCCAGTGCTTTTTTTTTTTAGTTTATAAAAAAAAATGTGTGTGTATATATATATATATATATATCTAAAAATCAAAATATATAAAAAATAAATAAATAAAAAATCTGAGGGAATAGGGTGGGTGGGAATAGGTGGGTGGTAATTGGGAGGTGGTAATTGGGGTGGTTTAGTGGGATTTTGGGAAAGGTGAAGTGGGAATTGGTGGTGGTGAAGTGGTAATTTGTATTGAAAAAAAAAATCCCTTATGGCACGCTATTCAGCAGAAGAGGCTTATGCCATTCTTGCCGAAGATTCAGGGAGTGAAACCCTCTCTGCTCTGTCTGATAGTGCAACCCTTACGGCATCAGATATAGAGCCCCTGAGTGATACATCTAATGCTGGTGCTCCCTGCCGCCACCTAAAAGGAGGCGTCGCACAAATGACCAAAATTGGCTACCCCCAAATTTCATTGCCCCAGAAATGCCAGAATTTACTGAGACTCCTGGCATCACAAGTGATGTTCCAGTATGTGAGCCAATAAACTATATGTCACTGATTCTGACAGATACCATGTTTGAGCATATAGTTGCTCAAACAAATTTATATGCCAGCCAGTATCTGTCCAAAAATCCCCAATCTCTGTATGTCAGAAAAAATACCTGGCACCCCACTGACATACCGGAGATTAAAAAGTTTTGGGCCCTGACATTAATAATGGGATTGTGAAGAAACCCAGCATACGTTCATACTGGAGCCAGAACCCCATCCTGGCTACCCCTCCAGGGGTTATGAAGAGGGACAGATATGAACAATTGCTACGGTTTCTCTATTTTAATGATAATACCCAGTGCCCCCCCAGAAATGACCCCCTGCATGACAGGTTATATAAACTAAGGCCCCTGATAAGCCACCTGTCCCAAAAATGTAAAGACGTTTACATCCCTGAGCAGGACATTTGCATTGATGAGTCCCTCATGAAATTTAAGGGGAGATTGCTTTTCAAGCAATATATACCATCCAAGAGGTCCCGCTATGGGGTAAAATTTTATAAACTCTGTGAATGCAGTACTGGGTATACCTGGGCATTTCGCATCTACCAGGGAAAAGATAGCCACTTGGATCCACCTGGCTGCCCAGATTCAGTTGGCACAAGTGGAAAAATTGTGTGAGAACTCCTACTACTCCTGCTAAATAAAGGGTACCATTTGTGGCTCGATAATTTTTACACCAGCACAGAGCTATTAAAAATTTTATTTTATTTTGAAACCGTGGCCTGTGGCACAACGAGAAAAAATCACAAAGTTTTCCCCAGAAGCTGACATATGGAAAAAAAAGTAGGGGAACAACCTCAGCTTTACACAACAATGAGCTACTGGCCCTTCGGTACACTGATAAAAAAGATGTGTACATGCTCTCCACAATGCACGATGAAGCTACAGTGCCAGTGTCTGGGATCCTAAAGCCAAAGTGCATTGTGGAGTACAACAAAAACATGGGGGGTAGATTTAGCTGACCGGTGCCTGCAGCCATATCTAATTCAAAGAAAAACTAGAACTTGGTACAAAAAAGTAGCTTTTTATAATATGCAGATCGCAGTATATAATGCATATGTGCTGTACAAAAAAACAGGCACAGGGAAAACTTATACTTTTTTGGAATTTGTGTTAAATGTATTTTGTTTAACCAGACCCCTAATCCTCCCACTGTTCAATCTGAAAATGTCGAGCGACTCTGTGGCAGGCATTTTCCCACTAGGATCCCCCCACTGCCTGCAAATGAACACCCCAGAAAAGATGCAGAGTCTGCTATAAAAAAAGGAGGGAGGAGGGATTCCATTGCCATTCCGTTACCATTGCCCTGACTGACCCTCTCAACCTGGCCTCTGTATCACTACGGTA
The DNA here is from genome assembly GCF_027579735.1 of Bombina bombina. Taxonomy (NCBI): domain Eukaryota; kingdom Metazoa; phylum Chordata; class Amphibia; order Anura; family Bombinatoridae; genus Bombina; species Bombina bombina. Next base: position 421,019,245 of record NC_069503.1, on the reverse strand, counting down.
ATTGCTTTCGAATATATCACACAGAGTTGAACTTTTAATTTGAAAGCAACCTGTATGTGTTCCTAATTTATTTTATTTTATTATTCTGTATTCCTAACTTCATAAATCCCCTGACCTTGTCCTGTCCCTTTATATGTTAAGCCCATCCACTCTAAAGCCATTATAAGTTATACAAAACAACTAAAATACTCCTTTTAGAATATCCTGAGTTATCCACTTTTGCAAATGGTATGTCATGAGGGGGGTAATTTTCATTCCTGGGCTGCCATACTGTCTCAAAGGCAACATAGGTCCAGAAAATCAATGTGCCAAATTTCTATGCAGACCCTATATTGGGCCCTGTAACTTCCTAAAACCCCATAAAAACTGTGCATAGGGGGTATTGTTGTACTCATGGGAGATCACTGAACACAAATATGGGTGTATTATAGTAGTAAAAAAATATAAGGATGATGATCTAAATAGAAAAAAAGGCAGTGTCTGTGTGAAAAAAGCAAACAAAAAAATATGACCACTAAATTTGACCAGGTTTTGTGACTAAGTGGCTACAAAAAAAAAGACTAAACATAGTCCTTTTTCAATACCCTGGGTTGTCTACTTTTGCAAATGGTATGCCATGATGGGATAATTTTCATTCCTGCGTTGCCATACTGTCTCAAAGCCAACATAGGTCCAGAAAATCAATGTGCCAAATTTCCATGCAAATTGGCAGACCCTATATTGGGCGCTGTAACTTCCTGAAACCACATAAAACCTGTGCATAGGGGGTATTGTTGTACTCATGGGACATCGCTGAATACAAAGATGGGTGTATTATAGCAGTAAAACATAAAAGGATGATATAAACAGCAAAAAGGCAGTGTTTTTGTGATAAACTAAAACTAAAATATGAACATTACCTTTGGCCAGATGTTGTGACTAAGTGCCTACAAACAAAGACTAAACATAGTCCTTTTTTAATACCCTGGGTTGTCTACTTTTGTAAATGGTATGCCATGATGGGGTAATTTTCATTCCAGGGCTGCTATAATGTCTCAAAGAGGACAAAGGCCCAGAAAATGAATGTGCCAATTTTCCATGTAAATGGGCAGATCCCATATTCGGCCCTGTAACTTCTGTAAACCCCATAAAACCTGTACATGGGGGGTACTGTTTTACTCTTAGGACATTGACAAACACAAATATGTGTGTTTTATAGCAGCAAAACATAAAAGGTTGATGACAGAAACAGCCAAAGTGCAGTGTTTGTGCAAAAAACGCATAAAAAAACAATGAGCACTCCATTTGGCCAGTTGTTGTGACTAAGGTGCTTCACAAAAATATGTGACATGGCCCTTTTGGAATACCCTGAGTTGTCTACTTTTGTAAATGGTATGCCATGATGGGGTTATTTTCATTCCTGGGCTTCTATAATGTCTCAAAGAGGACATAGGCCCAGAAGATGAATGTGCCAAATTTTCATGTAAATGGGCAGATCCCATATTTGGCCCTGTAACTTCTGTAAACCCCTTAAAACCTGTACATGGGGGGTACTGTTGTACTTGTAGGACATTGACAAACACGTATATGTGTGTTTTATAGCAGTAAAACATAAAAGCTTGATGACAGAAACAGCCAAAGTGCAGTGTTTGTGCAAAAAACGCGTACACTACATTTGGCCAGATGTTATGCCTAAGGGGCTTCACAAAAAGATGTGACATGGGCCTTTTGGAATACCCTGGGGTGTCTTCTTTTGAAAATGGTATGCCATGATGGGATAATTTTCATTCCTGGGCTGCTATAATGTCTCAAAGAGGACATAGGCACAGAAAATTAAGGTGCCAAATTTCCATGCCTAAAGATTGAAATGGGCAGACCCCATATTTGGCCCTGTAACTTCTGAAAACCCAATAAAACCTGTACATGGGGGTACTGTTGTACTCGTAGGACATTGACAAACACTAATATGTGTGTTTTATAGCAGTAAAACATAAAAGCTTGACGACAGAAACAGCCAAATGCAGTGTTTGTGTTTAAAACGCATACAACAAAAATGACCACTACATTTGGCCAGGTGTTGTGACTAAGGGGCTACACAAAAAGACGTGACATGGCCCTTTTGGAATACCCTGAGGTGTCTACTTTTGTAAATGGTATGTCACGATGGGGTAATTTTCATTCCTGGGCTGCTATAATGTATGAAAGGCAACTTAAGCCCAGAAAATGAATGTGCCAGATTTATATGTAAATGGGTAGGCCCTATGTGGGGCCTTGTAAATTCCAGAAATCTCAGAAAACCTGTACATGGGGGGTATCGTTATACTCATGGGACATCACTAAACACAAGTATGGGTGTTTTATTGCAGTAACATATATCAGGATGATGATATTCACAATAAAATCATTTGGAAAGCTTAAAATTTCTTAATTTCTCACACTTATTTTTTTAATATAAAATTATAGTTGAGAAATAAATATTTTATGCCAAAAGAAAGCCCTATCTGTCCTCTAAAAAACAATATATAATTAGTGCAGGTGCACTTAATGTGAAATGGGTTAATTATGGTTGAAAAGACATATAGCTGAAATTCAAGGTTTGTTTACGTTCAATGAATTCAATGATAGTGAATATAAAAATAAAAAAAGTAGTCTTACTCCTAGATTATAGGTCCTTACCCCCACCTTGTGTGATAGACCCCCCCCCCCCTTTTTTTCTCTCGCTTTACATATTATAAGAATGCTCTTCTGGCCCTAACATGGAAAATATTGAGGTGTTTAACTATATTTATACATTGATGTTTACTGTACTTTTATTACATCTGCAGTGTTATCTGAGGATTGTTTTGATACAAAAGTTTTACTAGTTACTTTGTCAGATGTTAAAGGGACACTGAACCCAAATGTTTTATTTTGTGATTCAGATAGAGCATGACATTTTAAGCAACTTTCTAATATACTCCTATTATCAAATTTTCTTAATTCTCTTGGTAACTTTATTTGAAATGCAAGAATGTAAGTTTAGATGCCGGCCCATTTTTGGTGAACAACCTGGGTTGTTCTTGCTGATTGGTGGATAAATTCATCCACCAATAAAAAAAGTGCTGTCCAGAGTTCTAAACTAATAAAAAAGCTTAGATGCCTTTTTTTCAAATAAAGATAGCAAGAGAATGACGAAAAAATGATAATAGGAGTAAATAAGAAAGTTGCTTAAAATTGCATGCTCTATCTGAATCACGAAAGAAAAAAATTGGGTTCAGTGTCCCTTTAACTGATGCTATTTTAGATTAATCTATGTGTCCTCTTTTGAACTCTATGGTCCCACCAGTGGATCTGGTTGACATTGATGACACGACGAAGTATTAAAAACAAAATGAGGAGCAGAAAAATATTATCTAATTATTTTGTCATGTACCGTTTCAATTCGATGTGGTCCCTACTTTACTGTTATCTTTTGTGATACCTTCTGTAACCATGTTTATTGTGCTTGTACCAAAGTGTTATTGCTCCCAAAAAGAAAAATGTATAAAAAAATAAACAGAAGACTATAATGCAAAATATAACTGAATTCCAGGAAATGATGATAGAAGGAAAATATAAACATTGCTGAAGATAAAATTTGTGTTTCTAATTTTTTTTTTTTCAAAGGGCCTCACTGTACCGATGAGACTTCTTAGATCATCTCACCTAAGCAGCGAGGTTTTGAATATCAGGACCTCAGAAAGAACAATTGGAAGTAAGCATTTCATTACTTATCTCACCTACCTCCCACTGGGAGTGTAATTTTGTCTGCTGGCTATGTTTAGACAACCTTTCTATAGCCTATAATTAGTCTATAGTATAGGTGGGGAAACCACAGGAAAATTTAAATTGCTGGTATTAACCCTTTAACGACTCATGTCGTAGAGGGTACGTCTTGCACAAACTGGTCTTAAAAGACCAGAGACGTACCGTGAACAACATTGGGGTTTAAAGCAGCATCCTGATCGCTTCCAGCCGCTTTGTGGTTATTGCAGTGATGCCTCGATATCGAGGCATCCTGCAATAACACTTCTTACCCCTCCGGTGCAGAGAGAGCCACTCTGTGGCCCTCTCTGCACCGGACATCGATGGCTGAAAATCGCTGGTGGGTGGGAGCCAAAGTGGGAGGCGGGTGGGCGGCCATCAATGGCTCTAATGATTAAGAGGGGGGCGGGATCGGGGGCGTGCCCGCCGGGGGCACGCACGGACGCATGCACGGGAGGTGGCGGGCGGGCGCGTGCACGGGGAGGGAGCGGGTGGGAACCGCTGCACTACAGAAAAAAAAAAACTTCTAAGTGGGAGAAAGGGGGGAGGGAATGGGTTAATAAGTTGTGAAGGGATCTGGGAGGGGGTGGGGGGGATGGTCTTATGGGAGGGGAAGCTACACTACAGAAAATAAAATAAAAAAATAAATATATTTTTGTATAAACTGGGTACTGGCAGACAGCTGCCAGTACCCAATATGGCACCAAATAAGGTAGAGGGGGAGGGTTAGAGAGCTGTTTGGGGGGGGGGATCAGGGAGGTTGGGGGCTAAGGGGGGGACCCTACACAGCAGCATATGTAAATATGCTTTTTTTTAAAAAAGAAGAAAAAAAAGAGATACCTTTTTATTTTAGTACTGGCAGACATTCTGCCAGTACTTAAGATGACGGGGACAATTGTGGGGTGGGGGAGGGAAGAGAGCTGTTTGGGAGGGATAAGGGGGTGTGATGTGTCAGGTGGGAGGCTGATCTCTACACTAAAGCTAAAATTAACCCTGCAAGCTCCCTACAAGCTACCTAATTAACCCCTGCACTGCTGGGCATAATACACGTGTGATGCGCAGCAGCATTTAGTGTCCTTCTAATTACCAAAAAGCAACGCCAAAGCCATATATGTCTGCTATTTCTGAACAAAGGGGATCCCAGAGAAGCATTTACAACCATTTATGCAACAATTGCACAAGTTGTTTGTAAATAATTTCAGTGAGAAACCTAAAATCGTGAAAAAAGTAACATTTTTTTTATTTGATTGCATTTGGCGGTGAAATGGTGGCATGAAATATACCAGGATGGGCCTAGATCAATACTTGGGGTTGTCTACTACACTACACTAAAGCTAAAATTAACCCTAGAAGCTCCCTACATGCTCCCTAATTAACCCCTTCACTGCTGGGCATAATACACATGTGATGCGTAGTGGCATTTTGCGGCCTTCTAATTACCAAAAAGCAACGCCAAAGCCATATATGTCTGCTATTTCTGAACAAAGGGGATCCCAGAGAAGCATTTACAACCATTTATGCCATAATTGCACAAGTTGTTTGTAAATAATTTCAGTGAGAAACCTAAAGTTTGTGAAAAAATTTGTGAAAAAGTGAACGATTTTATTTATTTGATCGCATTTGGCGGTGAAATGGTGGCATGAAATATACCAAAATGGGCCTTGATCAATATTTTGGGATGTCTTCTAAAAAAAAATATATACATGTCAAGGGATATTTATGGATTCCTGAAAGATATCAGTGTCCCAATGTAACTAGCGCTAATTTTGAAAAAAATTGGTTTGCAAATAGCAAAGTGCTACTTATATATATATATATTGCCCTATAACTTGCAAAAAAAGCAAAGAACATGTAAACATTGGGTATTTCTAAACTCAGGACAAAATTTAAAAACTATTTAGCATGGGTGTTTTTTGGTGGTTGTAGATGTGTAACAGATTTTGGGGGTCAAAGTTAGAAAAAGTTAGTTTTTTTCCATTTTTTCCTTATATATATATTTTTTTTGGTATATTATAACATATGATGGAAATAATGGTATATTTAGGAAGTCTGTTTAATGGCGAGAAAAATGGTATATAATATGTGTGGGTACAGTAAATGAGTAAGAGGAAAATTACAGCTAAACACAAACACCGCAGAAATGTAAAAATAGCCCTTGGTCCTTAAGGGAAAGAAATTGAAAAATGGTCTTGTCCTTAAAGGGACAGTCAAGTCCAAAAAAACCTCATGATTTAAATAGGGCATTCAATTTTAAACAACTTCCCAATTTACTTTTATCACCAATTTTGCTTTGTTCTTTTGGTATTCTTAGTTGAAAGCTAAAACTAGGAGGTTCATATGCTAATTTCTTAGACCTTGAAGACTGCCTCTAATCTGAATACATTTTGACCACTAGAGGGCATTAGTTCAAATGTTTCATATAGATAACATTGAGCTCATGCACGTAAAGTGACCTAGGACTGAGCACTGATTGGCTAAACTGCATGTCTGTCAAAAGAACTGAAATAAGGGACAGTCAGCAGAAGCTTAGATACAAGATAATTACAGAGGTAAAAAGTATATTAATATAACTGTGTTGGTTGTGCAAAACTGGGGAATGGGTAATAAAGGGATTATCTTTCTTTTTAAACAACAAAAATTCTGGTGTTGACTGTCCCTTTAAGGGGTATAAGGTAAAGGAGCTATTTTTAAACCATTTAATACACTCCAGCAGGTAAAATGGATCATTGGAAACAAATTAAAGGGGAGAAAATTGTAGGGTAAACTGTCCCTTTAAGTACACAGTAACAAAAGGAACTAAAGTGAATGTAAATTTTGATGCTAAAGTGCCCGTTTTTTAAAAATTCAATTAAAAATAGGGGCACTTTAATTCATCAAAATTTACATTTCACTTGTGTTGTGAAAATACTTACCTTTTAATCTTCACAGCCGCTCCAGCTTCCCCCGGTCGTCGCAAGCCTCAGAAATGACGAATCGGTCATCCTCCAATCACGGCTTCCCCCCCGGGGAATTAGTGTCTGATTCAACGCCGTGATTGGAGGAAGCCGAATTCCTCATTTTAGACCCAGGAAGAGGCTTTGCAACGGGCGGAGGAAGCAATGCAGCGACTGTCAAGATTAAAAGGTAAGTATTTTCACAAAACGAGTGAAATGTAAATTTTGATGAATTAAAGTGCCCCTGTTTTTAATAAACATTTTAAAAACCGGGCACTTTATCATCAAAATTTACATTCGCTTAATCAACAAATACAAAGGGACAGATTATGAGTGGCGCAATAACAGTTATGAGCGAGCGATATTGGGTTTATTACCCATTCACCAGTTTTACATAACAAACATGGTTAAAGTAATACACTTTTTACCTCTGTGATTACCTTGTATCTAAGCCTCTGCAGACAGCCCCTTTATTTCAGCTCCTTTGAAAGACTTGCTGTCACGGATACCAGACAACTAAGGCTACCCCCCACTCCCCTACAACCTCACCCCTGTTGTTTATCAGTGGTTTTGGGCTTCTCAGAGCAACCACAATCTCTGGAAGCTTTTGTTTGCATAGTTTTGTGTTCCAAACTTGTTTAGAGAAGAGCTGGTCTATGACCTGGAAAACCCTCCTAGGCTGGCTGGGCTCCTGGAACTCCCGGTCAGCCGCCTCACAACGGACACCCGCCTAACCCGTCTCAGGCGGTCCGGGCTCCTGGAACTCCCGGTTGGCCACAGGACAGCAGGACACCCGCTAACTTTACCCCTGGTCGCTCCAGCAACCATGTGCCCCAGAGCTACGCTCTTTTGGGGATTAGTAGCCCCTAGGGAGTACAAGAGGTGGGGGAATTACCGGAGGGGAGCTGCTTTGGGAACCGGGGGTTATGGACACCACCACACTTCAACAGGCTGTATCTCCGGTCCCCAATAACGAATCAAGACGCTTTTTGGACTGCGGCATCTGGGGACCGATAGCTTTCAAATGACACCCTGGAAGTCCCAAAACTGTCACCACTGTGTCCTGGGATTCTGTGGGACTATGGTTGCTATGGAGGTGCCGGTCAGTCTGGAGGGGCGGGAATGGTGGAAAACGGTGGCATTGTCTCCCTGTTTTATCAAGATGTGTGTGTATAAAAGATGTGTGTTTGTCCCAATAAACTCAGTTTTTGTTTCACTTGAATGCTAGTCTGTCTAATTATTTGGGTGGGCTCCTGCTAGAATCACTTTCCTGGGCTACATAGCAGCCTGTTCCAGGCAGAGGAAGGACACTCTGGCAGAGCTACCTAGTCTGGGTAGCTGGAGTCTGCCACAGGGTGGGACCCTGAGTACTGGTGCTGTCGGGCATCAGGGGTGGCTACAGGCTGTGGTCACTTGCCAGCTACATAGCTGCAGTCGGCAGGGAGGAAGCAGGACCCGTTTGGCGGAGCTACCCAGTCGGGGTATCCGTCACATTGGCTGGCAGCAGTGGGATCTGCTTCTTTTACAAGGTTCCTGCTGACAGAGGATAAGCTCCACAGTAGCCGGTAAATATGGAGGCAGAGTTCCTAGGGAAAGTACATGAGGTGCTGGCCCAGCTGGATGGTCCTATTTACCAACAGGACATGCTGGAACAGAGGGACCTGATCTGCTGGGACCTCTGGTGTGAGGTTCTTCAACAGGAGCGGGACAATGGAAAGGTCCTCCCCACGAATGACACAAGGTTCCGGGTTCAGCGGACCACGAGAGTGCCTTTCCTGGGAGAACAGCCAAAGAAGGAATGGCTATCTGTTCTACATAGACTCATCCAGCAAGAGATGTGGGTGGAGGACGGCTATCGGGCCCTCAAATGGCTCGCTATGCAAGCGCAGCCATGGCTGGAGGATGGCTCCCCCACAGAGGGCTTTGGCGGCCCTGGATTGCTATTTACAAAAAGGACAGAGGACCCACAGTTTGGAAACGAGACGGACCAGGGTCTGGAGGATATCTCTGGGCTCCAAGAGGAACTGCTGGATCTCTTGGAGGAATCCTGGCTACTAGACTATCTGGATTTTATAATTGATCAGGAAGAGGCACTGGTCAAGGAATATGAGAGGCTGCTAGATCTTGTTAAGCAGCGTGCCAAGGGCATACAGATCTGGGGTGCAGCCCTCTGGGATTCATGGAGCTCGACCGTGGAGGAGTGGCAACAAAGAAAAAGAGAACCAGAGCTGCTGGATCCTGATCAGAAGTCTGGCTCTGAGTTTATAGACTTGGACAAGGGAGCCACCCCAGCAGAAGCGCTGACAACAGGGCAAAGAGCCGCCGGCCTCTGCCCAGCACCTGTAACAGCTCCAGGAAACCAGGGAGCAGAGCCAGTCGTCCTCCCTCCCGTAAACAGAACCCCTTCCTGGGAGAGTAGACAGTCGGTCTCTCTCCCCAGCGGCAGAGCCAGGAGAGGAGACAGTCGGTCTCTCTCCCCAGCGGCAGAGCCATCCCCTGGGAGTGGAGGTAGTCGTCCTCCCTCCCCATAAGCAGAACCCCTTCCTGGGAGAGGAGACAATCGGTCTCTCTCCCCAGCGGCAGAGCCAGGTATAGGGAGAGGAGACAGTCGGTCTCTCTCCCCAGCGGCAGAGCCATCCCCTGGGAGTGGAGGTAGTCGTCCTCCCTCCCCGTAAACAGAACCCCTTCCCGGGAGAGGAGACAGTCAGTCTCTCTCCCCAGCGGAAGAGCCAGGAGCCGGGAGAGGAGACAGTCGGTCTCTCTCCCCAGCGGCAGAGCCAGGAGAGGAGACAGTCGGTCTCTCTCCCCTGTGGCAGAGCCATCCCCTGGGAGCGGAGGTAGTCGTCCTCCCTCCCCGTAAACAGAACCCCTTCCCAGGAGAGGAGACAGTCAGTCTCTCTCCCCAGCGGAAGAGCCAGGAGCCGGGAGAGGAGACAGTCGGTCTCTCTCCCCAGCGGCAGAGCCAGGAGAGGAGACAGTCGGTCTCTCTCCCCAGTGGCAGTCATCCCCTGGGAGTGGAGGTAGTCATCCTTCCTCCCCGTAAACAGAACCGCTTCCTGGGAGAGGAGACAGTTGGTCTCTCTCCCCAGCGGCAGAGCCAGGAGAGGAGACAGTCGGTCTCTCTCCCCAGCGGCAGAGCCATCCCCTGGGAGCGGAGGTAGTCGTCCTCCCTCCCCGTAAACAGAACCCCTTCCCGGGAGAGGAGACAGTTGGTCTCTCTCCCCAGCGGCAGAGCCATTTCTTGGGAGCGGAGGTAGTCGTCCTCTCTCCCCGTAAGCAGAACCCCTTTCTGGGAGAGGAGACAGTCGGTCTCTCTCCCCAGCGGCAGATTCATCCTTCGGGAGCGGAGGTAGACGTCCTCCCTCCCTTTACAGAGAAGCCCTTGCAGGGAGAGACGGGTATCAATATCTCTCCCCAGCGGCCAAATCCCTTTCTGGGAGAGGAGACAGTTGGTCTCTCTCCCCAGTGGCAGCACAGTTTCCCATGGAGCGGAGGTAGCAGACCTCCCTCCCCAGCGGTAGATCTCCTTCTCTGGAGAAGAGACAGATGGTCTCTCCCCTCAGTAGCTTGGCAGAGTCTCTACCCTTGTCCCGGAGTATTTCTCATCGGGGTCAGGCGTTGCATTAGGCAAGGAGGAGAAAAACAGAATTTATGTTTACCTGATAAATTACTTTCTCCAACGGTGTGTCCGGTCCACGGCGTCATCCTTACTTGTGGGATATTCTCTTCCCCAACAGGAAATGGCAAAGAGCCCAGCAAAGCTGGTCACATGATCCCTCCTAGGCTCCGCCTTCCCCAGTCATTCGACCGACGTAAAGGAGGAATATTTGCATAGGAGAAATCATATGATACCGTGGTGACTGTAGTTAAAGAAAATAAATTATCAGACCTGATTAAAAAACCAGGGCGGGCCGTGGACCGGACACACCGTTGGAGAAAGTAATTTATCAGGTAAACATAAATTCTGTTTTCTCCAACATAGGTGTGTCCGGTCCACGGCGTCATCCTTACTTGTGGGAACCAATACCAAAGCTTTAGGACACGGATGAAGGGAGGGAGCAAATCAGGTCACCTAAATGGAAGGCACCACGGCTTGCAAAACCTTTCTCCCAAAAATAGCCTCAGAAGAAGCAAAAGTATCAAACTTGTAAAATTTGGTAAAAGTGTGCAGTGAAGACCAAGTCGCTGCCTTACATATCTGATCAACAGAAGCCTCGTTCTTGAAGGCCCATGTGGAAGCCACAGCCCTAGTGGAATGAGCTGTGATTCTTTCAGGAGGCTGCCGTCCGGCAGTCTCATAAGCCAATCTGATGATGCTTTTAATCCAAAAAGAGAGAGAGGTAGAAGTTGCTTTTTGACCTCTCCTTTTACCAGAATAAACAACAAACAAGGAAGATGTTTGTCTAAAATCCTTTGTTAGAAACAACTTTCGGAAGAAAACCAGGTTTAGTACGTAAAACCACCTTATCTGCATGGAACACCAGATAAGGAGGAGAACACTGCAGAGCAGATAATTCTGAAACTCTTCTAGCAGAAGAAATTGCAACCAAAAACAAAACTTTCCAAGATAATAACTTAATATCAACGGAATGTAAGGGTTCAAACGGAACCCCCTGAAGAACTGAAAGAACTAAATTGAGACTCCAGGGAGGAGTCAAAGGTTTGTAAACAGGCTTGATTCTAACCAGAGCCTGAACAAAGGCTTGAACATCTGGCACAGCTGCCAGCTTTTTGTGAAGTAACACAGACAAGGCAGAAATCTGTCCCTTCAAGGAACTTGCAGATAATCCTTTCTCCAATCCTTCTTGAAGAAAGGATAGAATCTTAGGAATTTTTACCTTGTCCCAAGGGAATCCTTTAGATTCACACCAACAGATATATTTTTTCCATATTTTGTGGTAAATTTTTCTAGTTACAGGCTTTCTGGCCTGAACAAGAGTATCAATAACAGAATCTGAGAACCCTCGCTTTGATAAGATCAAGCGTTCAATCTCCAAGCAGTCAGTTGGAGTGAGACCAGATTCGGATGTTCGAACGGACCTTGAACAAGAAGGTCTCGTCTCAAAGGTAGCTTCCATGGTGGAGCCGATGACATATTCACCAGGTCTGCATACCAAGTCCTGCGTGGCCACGCAGGAGCTATCAAGATCACCGATGCCCTCTCCTGATTGATCCTGGCTACCAGCCTGGGGATGAGAGGAAACGGCGGGAATACATAAGCTAGTTTGAAGGTCCAAGGTGCTACTAGTGCATCTACTAGAGTCGCCTTGGGATCCCTGGATCTGGACCCGTAGCAAGGAACCTTGAAGTTCTGACGAGAGGCCATCAGATCCATGTCTGGAATGCCCCACAGTTGAGTAATGTGGGCAAAGATTTCCGGATGGAGTTCCCACTCCCCCGGATGTAATGTCTGACGACTCAGAAAATCCGCTTCCCAATTTTCCACTCCTGGGATGTGGATTGCAGACAAGTGGCAGGAGTGAGTCTCCGCCCATTGAATGATTTTGGTCACTTCTTCCATCGCCAGGGAACTCCTTGTTCCCCCCTGATGGTTGATGTACGCAACAGTCGTCATGTTGTCTGATTGAAACCGTATGAACTTGGCCTTTGCTAGCTGAGGCCAAGCCTTGAGAGCATTGAGTATCGCTCTCAGTTCCAGAATATTTATCGGTAGAAGAGATTCTTCCCGAGACCAAAGACCCTGAGCTTTCAGGGGTCCCCAGACCACGCCCCAGCCCATCAGACTGGCGTCGGTCGTGACAATGAACCACTCTGGTCTGCGGAAGCTCATCCCCTGTGACAGGTTGTCCAGGGACAGCCACCAACGGAGTGAATCTCTGGTCCTCTGATTTACTTGTATCGTCGGAGACAAGTCTGTATAGTCCCCATTCCACTGACTGAGCATGCACAGTTGTAATGGTCTTAGATGAATGCGCGCAAAAGGAACTATGTCCATTGCCGCTACCATCAAACCTATTACTTCCATGCACTGCGCTATGGAAGGAAGAGGAACGGAATGAAGTATTTGACAAGAGTTTAGAAGTTTTGTTTTTCTGGCCTCTGTCAGAAAAATCCTCATTTCTAAGGAGTCTATTATTGTTCCCAAGAAGGGAACCCTCGTTGACGGAGATAGAGAACTCTTTTCTACGTTCACTTTCCATCCGTGAGATCTGAGAAAGGCCAGGACAATGTCCGTGTGAGCCTTTGCTAGAGGAAGGGACGACGCTTGAATCAGAATGTCGTCCAAGTAAGGTACTACTGCAATGCCCCTTGGTCTTAGCACCGCTAGAAGGGACCCTAGTACCTTTGTGAAAATCCTTGGAGCAGTGGCTAATCCGAACGGAAGTGCCACGAACTGGTAATGCTTGTCCAGGAATGCGAACCTTAGGAACCGATGATGTTCCTTGTGGATAGGAATATGTAGATACGCATCCTTTAAATCCACCGTGGTCATGAATTGACCTTCCTGGATGGAAGGAAGAATTGTTCGAATGGTTTCCATTTTGAACGATGGAACCTTGAGAAACTTGTTTAGGATCTTGAGATCTAAGATTGGTCTGAACGTTCCCTCTTTTTTGGGAACTACGAACAGATTGGAGTAGAACCCCATCCCTTGTTCTCCTAATGGAACAGGATGAATCACTCCCATTTTTAACAGGTCTTCTACACAATGTAAGAATGCCTGTTTTTTTATGTGGTCTGAAGACAATTGAGACCTGTGGAACCTCCCCCTTGGGGGAAGCCCTTTGAATTCCAGAAGATAACCTTGGGAGACTATTTCTAGCGCCCAAGGATCCAGAACATCTCTTGCCCAAGCCTGAGCGAAGAGAGAGAGTCTGCCCCCCACCAGATCCGGTCCCGGATCGGGGGCCAACATCTCATGCTGTCTTGGTAGCAGTGGCAGGTTTCTTGGCCTGCTTTCCCTTGTTCCAGCCTTGCATTGGTCTCCAGGCTGGCTTGGCTTGAGAAGTATTACCCTCTTGCTTAGAGGACGTAGCACTTGGGGCTGGTCCGTTTCTACGAAAGGGACGAAAATTAGGTTTATTTTTGGCCTTGAAAGACCTATCCTGAGGAAGGGCGTGGCCCTTGCCCCCAGTGATATCAGAGATAATCTCTTTCAAGTCAGGGCCAAACAGCGTTTTCCCCTTGAAAGGAATGTTAAGCAATTTGTTCTTGGAAGACGCATCCGCTGACCAAGATTTTAACCAAAGCGCTCTGCGCGCCACAATAGCAAACCCAGAATTTTTCGCCGCTAACCTAGCCAATTGCAAAGTGGCGTCTAGGGTGAAAGAATTAGCCAATTTAAGAGCACGGATTCTGTCCATAATCTCCTCATAAGAAGGAGAATTACTAGTGATCGCCTTTTCTAGCTCATCGAACCAGAAACACGCGGCTGTAGTGACAGGGACAATGCATGAAATTGGTTGTAGAAGGTAACCTTGCTGAACAAACATCTTTTTAAGCAAACCTTCTAATTTTTTATCCATAGGATCTTTGAAAGCACAACTATCTTCTATGGGTATAGTGGTGCGCTTGTTTAGAGTAGAAACCGCCCCCTCGACCTTGGGAACTGTCTGCCATAAGTCCTTTCTGGGGTCGACCATAGGAAACAATTTTTTAAATATGGGGGGAGGGACGAAAGGTATACCGGGCCTTTCCCATTCTTTATTTACAAAGTCCGCCACCCGCTTGGGTATAGGAAAAGCTTCGGGGGGCCCCGGGACCTCTAGGAACTTGTCCATTTTACATAGTTTCTCTGGGATGACCAAATTCTCACAATCATCCAGAGTGGATAACACCTCCTTAAGCAGAGCGCGGAGATGTTCCAACTTAAATTTAAATGTAATCACATCAGGTTCAGCTTGTTGAGAAATTTTCCCTGAATCTGAAATTTCTCCCTCAGACAAAACCTCCCTGGCCCCCTCAGACTGGTGTAGGGGCCCTTCAGAAACAATATCATCAGCGTCCTCATGCTCTTCAGTATTTTCTAAAACAGAGCAGTCGCGCTTTCGCTGATAAGTGGGCATTTTGGCTAAAATGTTTTTGATAGAATTATCCATTACAGCCGTTAATTGTTGCATAGTAAGGAGTATTGGCGCGCTAGATGTACTAGGGGCCTCTTGTGTGGGCAAGACTGGTGTAGACGAAGGAGGGGATGATGCAGTACCATGCTTACTCCCCTCACTTGAGGAATCATCTTGGGCATCATTTTCTCTAAATTTTGTGTCACATAAATCACATCTATTTAAATGAGAAGGGACCTTGGCTTCCCCACATTCAGAACACAGTCTATCTGGCAGTTCAGACATGTTAAACAGGCATAAACTTGATAACAAAGTACAAAAAACGTTTTAAAATAAAACCGTTACTGTCACTTTAAATTTTAAACTGAACACACTTTATTACTGCAATTGCGAAAAAGTATGAAGGAATTGTTCAAAATTCACCAAAATTTCACCACAGTGTCTTAAAGCCTTAAAAGTATTGCACACCAAATTTGGAAGCTTTAACCCTTAAAATAACGGAACCGGAGCCGTTTTTATATTTAACCCCTTTACAGTCCCTGGTATCTGCTTTGCTGAGACCCAACCAAGCCCAAAGGGGAATACGATACCAAATGACGCCTTCAGAAAGTCTTTTCTATGTATCAGAGCTCCTCACACATGCATCTGCATGTCATGCTTCTCAAAAACAAGTGCGCAATACAGGCGCGAAAATGAGACTCTGCCTATGATTAGGGAAAGCCCCTAGAGAATAAGGTGTCCAATACAGTGCCTGCCGGTTATTTTACAAAATTCCCAAGATTAAAATAATTCCTCAAGGCTATGGAGTATAAAATATGTTTATATATAAATCGATTTAGCCCAGAAAATGTCTACAGTCTTAAAAAGCCCTTGTGAAGCCCTTATTTACTGTCTGTAATAAAATGGCTTACCGGATCCCATAGGGAAAATGACAGCTTCCAGCATTACATCGTCTTGTTAGAATGTGTCATACCTCAAGCAGCAAAAGTCTGCTCACTGTTCCCCCAACTGAAGTTAATTCCTCTCAACAGTCCTGTGTGGAACAGCCATCGATTTTAGTAACGGTTGCTAAAATCATTTTCCTCTTACAAACAGAAATCTTCATCTCTTTTCTGTTTCAGAGTAAATAGTACATACCAGCACTATTTTAAAATAACAAACTCTTGATTGAATAATAAAAACTACAGTTAAACACTAAAAAACTCTAAGCCATCTCCGTGGAGATGTTGCCTGTACAACGGCAAAGAGAATGACTGGGGAAGGCGGAGCCTAGGAGGGATCATGTGACCAGCTTTGCTGGGCTCTTTGCCATTTCCTGTTGGGGAAGAGAATATCCCACAAGTAAGGATGACGCCGTGGACCGGACACACCTATGTTGGAGAAAGCTTATACAGTTGGTGCCACATTTGGGCATCCGAGCTTTGCCTGCCCCACCAAGGAGCAACCTCCCCCTCTGGTCTGGGGTGGGTCCGCCGGTACTAAACCGGGTGTCATGGAGAGAGGCAGTGTGGCCCTGGAACTTGAGGACCCTGGAACTTGTGGGACAGCAATTGTGTAGGAGCCAGCCTTGGCATACTTGTTTGTGACTTTGCCTTATGTAACTATCCCTGCGCCCAGTGTGCAGGGTATAAACGCCAGCCGGAACCCCCCAGCATGCCCCAAGCTCTGGAGAGATGGGATCACCTCTCCCAGCAACCGAGAAGTAGAGGGCCACCATCGGACAGCCCCAGGCCGACCCGTTAAGGGTCTAGCCGGGTCTGCCGAACTGGAGGGGGGGAAGATGTCACGGATACCAGACAGCTAAGGCTACCCCCACCCCCCTACAACCTCACCCCTGTTGTTTATCAGTGGTTTTGAGCTCCTTAGAGCAACCACAATCTCTGGAAGCTTTTGTTTGCATAGTTTTGTGTTCCAAACTTGTTTAGAGAAGAGCTGGTCTATGACCTGGAAAACCCTCCTAGGCTGGCTGGGCTCCTGGAACTTCCGGTTGGCTGCCTCACAATGGACACCCGCCTAACCCCTCTCAGGCTGTCCGGGCTCCTTGAACTTCCAGTCGGCCACAGGACACCCGCTAACTTTACCCCTGGTCGCTCCAGCAACCATGTGCCCCAGAGCTCCGCTCTTTTGGGGATTAGTAGCTCCTAGGGAGTACAAGAGGTGGGGGAATTACCGGAGGGGAGCTGCTTTGGGAACCGGGGGTTTTGGACACCCCTACCCCCATAACTTCAACGGGCTCTATCTCCAGTCCCCAATAACTAATCACGCCGCATTTTGGACTGTGGCATCTGGGGACCGAGAGCTTTCAAATGACACCATGGAAGTGCCGCCGGTCCCCCGGGATCATCCCAAAACTGTCACCACTGTGTCCTGGGATTCTGTGGGACTATGGTTGCTATGGAGGCGTCGGTCAGTCTGGAGGAGCGGGAATGGTGGGAAAACGGTGGCATTGTCTCCCTGTTTTATCAAGATGTGTGTGTGTATAAAAGGTTTGTCCCAATAAACTCAGTTCTTGTTTCACCTGAATGCTAGTCTGTCTAGTTATTTGGGTGGGCTCCTGCTAGAATCACTTTCCTGGGCTACATAGCAGCCTGTTCCAGGCAGAGGGCAGACACTCTGGCAGAGCTACCTAGTCTGGGTAGCTGGAGTCTGCTACAGGGTGGGACCCTGAGTACTGGTGCTGTCGGGCATCAGGGGTGGCTACAGGCTGTGGTCACTTGCCAGCTACATAGCTGCAGTCGGCAGGGAGGAAGCAAGACCCGTTTGGCGGAGCTACCCAGTCGGGGTAGCCGGGGTATCCGTCACACTTGCATTTTAGCCAGTCAGTGCCCTCTCGTAAGTAACTCCATGGGCGTGAGCACAATGTTTTCTATATGGCACAAATGAACCAATGCCCTCTAGCTGTGAAAAACTGTCATATGCGTTCAGATAACTTCAAGAGCTTAGAAATTAGCACATGAGCCTATCTAGGTTTCACTTTCAACAAAGAATATCAAGAGAACAAAGCAAATTTGATGATAAAAGTAAATTGGAAAGATGTTTAAAATTACATGCCCTATCTGAATTTTGACTAGACTGTCCCTTTAAGCACTGTACAGTAATTTATGTGTCTCACCTTTCATACAGAAATGTAGGTTACTCCCCTAAGCAAGATGCACAGCAATCAATGCAAAATTTGCCTTTCCATCATCCTGTGAGGGTCCTTGTAGTATGGATGGACCTTTTAAGATAATCTCATTTGAGCTTTAAAAACCATACCCTTATTTTAAATTGCCATTAATCTAAATCTTTGATTAAAAAGTGCTACCTTTGTCTTAATAGTGTATCACAAACAGAAGATATTAGGTTAAAGGGATATGAAAGTCATATTAAACTTTCATGTTATTTTAAGAGACTTTTAAAGTGATAGTATTTACCAGTGGAACAAATAAATGGGACTTTCAGTCATGAAGTATAAAACACTTAATGCTGAAAGTTCCTTTATTTGTCTGAAGCGTTCGCCGTGCTGAGCTCCTCAGGCAGCCCATTTCAGAATGCTATTTTGCACCTCTTAGCCAATAGCTGTGAGGGCCAGCTGGCATTATGCCAAATAGCTAGCACGCGATTGGCTAAGATCGCCTCACAGCAAAATAGCATTTTGCCGTGGGCTGCCTGAGGCGATCAGCGCAGTGAACGCTGCAGACAAATAAAGGAACTTTCAGCATGAAATATGTAATACTTAAAGGGACACTGAACCTAATTTTTTTCTTTCGTGATTCAGATAGAGCATGAAATTTTAAGCAACTTTCTAATTTACTCCTATTATCAATTTTTTTTCGTTCTCATGCTATCTTTATTTGAAAAAGAAGGCATCTAAGCTTTTTTATTAGTTCAGAACTCTGGAAAGCACTTTTTTTTATTGGTGGATGAATTTATCCACCAATCAGCAAGAACAACCCAGGTTGTTCACCAAAAATGGGCCGGCATCTAAACTTACATTCTTGCGTTTCAAATAAAGATACCAAGAGAATTAAGAAAATCTGATAATAGGAGTAAATTAGAAAGTTGCTTAAAATTTCATGCTCTATCTGAATCACAAAAGAAAAAATTTGGGTTCAGTGTCCCTTTAATGACTGAAAGTCCCCTTTATTTGTTGCACTGGTAAATCCTAGCATTTCAGAAATGCTAGGATTTACTATCACTTTAAATTAATTGTACTTATATTATCAAACTGACTTTTATTTCTTAGTGTCTAAATAGGCTCAGGAACAACAGTGCACTACTGGGAGCTAGCTGGCGACTCATGCTTTAAGACACTAAAGCATTTTTCTATTTATTTATTTTTTTGCACGTTTATATCTCTTAAACAAGTTTTTCCAACATTTCTTCCAAGCTCTTCTGTAGCAATTCCAAGATGTTTGAGGTTTCTTTTCTTCACATTCAAGTGACCAGGTCATTCGCTTTGTTCTTCACTTTTGATCTTTGTTGGTGTTTCCTGGATCATTACCCTTCTGAAAAATGCAAGGTAGCCCTTGTTATTGAAAAGCATACTTCCAAGGTATGACTAAGTGTTCTATGTAGCGTGATACGCATAAGATGGACATCTTGTGCCTCCTGTGTTTGTTTGTTTCGCTTTGCTGAATAAATCTGAAGATTTGAGCTTTCAAGAGTGCAGCTAATGTTTTTGTGCATTTCTTCCAAAGTATGCTCTAACAATCATGCTGGTTGAGTTTGCTATTGGCTTTGTAAACATTAAAACAAAACAAAAAATCACCAGCAAAGCAAGGCCAGACCATGATACTGCCATGTCTGATAGAGGGATTCACACATGCAGAACACCTGCATTCACCCTCTGTCTCTTAAACATATTTGACATATGAACTTTGTGGTTCCAGCAGATATATTTCTCCTATGCTGCAGTTTCTTTACAGCTATTCTTTTGGTTAGACTAATTCAAACAAACTTCCCTGAAGAGTTGATACTGATATATTTGTAATTAGCAGAGTCTGAAAATCAGGAGAATGTAACTGCCGGTGTCACAAACTTGTGACTCGGATGAACTTGTTATTTAATTCTGATGTAACCCTTGGTCTACCTAAGCTAGTCTAGGTCTCATGAGTGTACAGTTGTTTTCAAACAGATTAATTGTCAGTGTCACAGCAGTTACAAACACTGGCAGAGGTCTTGTTTTAAGGTTGACCTTCCCTTATGAAAGTAATTTGTTTAGTTTTTTTTTTGTTTTGGTGTTTGTATTCCAGACCGGCCAAAGTCTTCATCCAGGCGGCATCTTCTATCTTCATCCTTCCGGAGCGGGTCCATCTTCAAGACATCCGACGCGGAGCATCCTCTTCATCCGACGGCCGAAGACTGAATGACTGGTCCTTTAAGTGACGTCATCCAAGATGGCGTCCCTTCAATTCCGATTCCTTTAAGTGACGTCATCCAAGATGGCGTCCCTTCAATTCCGATTGGCTGATCCAATCAGCCAATAGGATTGAGCTCGCATTCTATTGGCTGTTCCAATCAGTCAATAGAATGCGAGGTCAATCCTATTGGCTGATTGCATCAGCCAATAGGATTTTTCCTACCTTAATTCCGATTGGCTGATAGGATGCTAGCATCCGCGTCGGATGTCTTGAAGATGGACCCGCTCCGCTCCAGAAGGATGAAGATAGACTTCGGACCCTCTGGAGGACCACTTGTGCCCGGCTGGGTGAAGACGTCTCAAGGTAGGGTGATCTTCAAGGGGGTAGTGTTAGGTTTTTTTAAGGGGGGATTGGGTGGGTTTTAGAGTAGGGTTGGGTGTGTGGGTGGTGGGTTTTAATGTTGGGGGGGTATTTTTTTTAAAGGTGAAAGAGCCGATTACTTTGGGGCAATGCCCCGCAAAAGGCACTTTTATTTGTAATTTAGTATAGGGTAGGGAATTTTATTATTTGGGGGGGGCTTTTTTATTTTATTAGGGGGATTAGGTTAGGTGTAATTAATTTAAAATTCTTGTAATTCTTTTTTTATTTTCTGTAATTTAGTGCTAACGCTGGTTTTGTCCTACCGCTGGTATTTAGAGTCTTGTAGGTAAGGGTCTAATGCTCACTTTCCAGCCTCGACTTTTCCATACCGCAGATCCCCCTACGCCAATTGCGAAACCTATCTTTTCAATGGGATCTTTCTAACACCGGTATTTAGAGTCTTGGCTGAAGTGAGCGTTAGAAATCTAACGACAAGACTCCAGCCGCAGAGAAAAGCCAGGAGTTAAGAGCTTTCTGGGCTAACGCCGGTTCATAAAGCTCTTAACTACTGTGCTCTAAAGTACACTAACACCCATAAACTACCTATGCACCCCTAAACCGAGGTCCCCCCACATCGCCGCCACTCTATTAAATTTTTTTAACCCCTAATCTGCCGACCGCACACCGCCGCAACCTACGTTATCCCTATGTACACCTAATCTGCTGCCCCTAACACCGCCGACCCCTACATAATATTTATTAACCCCTAATCTGCCCCCCCAACGTCGCCGCTACCTTACCTACAATTATTAACCCCTAATCTGCCGACCGGACCTCACCGCTACTCTAATAAATGCATTAACCCCTAAAGCCAAGTCTAACCCTAACACTAAAAATATAATTTTAATCTAACGAAATAAAATAAATCTTATTAAATAAATTATTCCTATTTAAAGCTAAATACTTACCTGTAAAATAAACCCTAATATAGCTACAATATAAATAATAATTATATTGTAGCTATTTTAGGATTTATATTTATTTTACAGGCAACTTTGTATTTATTTTAACCAGGTACAATAGCTATTAAATAGTTAATAACTATTTAATAGTTACCTAGTTAAAATAATTACAAAATTACCTGTAAAATAAATCCTAACCTAAGTTACAATTAAACCTAACACTACACTATCAATAAATTAATTACATACAAATACCTACAAATAAATACAATTAAATAAACTAACTAAAGTACAAAAAAATAAAAAAATAATTTACAAACATTATAAAAATATTACAACAATTTTAAGCCAATTACACCTACTCTAAGCCCCCTAATAAAATAACAAAGCCCCCCAAAATAAAAAAATGCCCTACCCTATTCTAAAATAAATATTGAAAAGCTCTTTTACCTTACCAGCCCTTAAATGGGCTTTTTGCGGGGCATGCCCCAAAGAATTCTACTCTTTTGCCTGTAAAAAAAACCATACAATACCCCCCCCCAACATTACAACCCATCACCCACATACCCCTAATCTAACCCAAACCCCCCTTAAATAAACCCAACACTAAGCCCCTGAAGATCTTCCTACCTTATCTTCACCACGCCGGGTATCACCGATCCGTCCAGAAGTCTCCATCCTATCCGGGCGATGTCTTCATCCAAGCGGGGGCTGAAGAGGTCCATCATCTGGCTGAAGTCTTCATCCAAGCGGGGGCTGAAGAGGTCCATCATCCGGCTGAAGTCTTCTATCAAACAGCATCTTCAATCTTCTTTCTTCTGGATCCATCTTCATCCCGCCGACGCGAAACATCCATCCTGGCCGACGACTTCCCGACGAATGACGGTTCCTTTAAGGGACGTCATCCAAGATGGCGTCCCTCGAATTCCGATTGGCTGATAGGATTCTATCAGCCAATCGGAATTAAGGTAGGAAAATTCTGATTGGCTGATTGAATCAGCCAATCAGATTCAAGTTCAATCCGATTGGCTGATTGGATCAGCCAATCAGATTGAGCTTGCATTCTATTGGCTGATCGGAACAGCCAATAGAATGCGAGCTCAATCTGATTGGCTGATTGGATCAGCCAATCGGATTGAACTTGAATCTGATTGGCTGATTCCATCAGCCAATCAGAATTTTCCTACCTTAATTTTGATTGGCTGATAGAATCCTATCAGCCAATCGGAATTCGAGGGACGCCATCTTGGATGACGTCCCTTAAAGGAACCGTCATTCGTCGGGAAGTCGTCGGCCAGGATTTATTTTACAGGTAATTTTGTATTTATTTTAACTAGGTAGCTATTAAATAGTTATTAACTATTTAATAGCTATTGTACCTGGTTAAAATAAATACAAAGTTGCCTGTAAAATAAATATAAATCCTAAAATAGCTACAATATAATTATTATTTATATTGCAGCTATATTAGGGTTTATTTTACAGGTAAGTATTTAGCTTTAAATAGGAATAATTTATTTAATAAGATTTATTTTATTTAGTTAGAATAAAATTATATTTAACTTAGGGGGGTGTTAGGGTTAGACTTAGCTTTAGGGGTTAATACATTTATTAGAGTAGCGGGGTTATAAATATAATATAGGGGTCGGTGGTGTTAGGGGCAGCAGATTAGGGGTACATAGGGATAACGTAGGTTGCGGCGGTGTACGGAGCGGCAGATTAGGGGTTAATAATAATATGCAGGGGTCAGCGATAAAACACGCGTAGCTAACGCACCCCTTTGGCCGCAGAACTCTAAATCTAGCCGCAAGTTTATTTAATTTAATTGTAATTAATTGTAGGTAGTTTAGGTAATTAGTTTAATTATAGTGTAGTGTTAGGTGTAATTGTAACTTAGGTTAGGGTTTATTTTACAGGTACGTTTGTACTTATTTTAGCTAGGTAGTTATTAAATAGTTAATAACTATTTAATAACTATTGTACCTAGTTAAAATAAATACAAAGTTGCCTGTAAAATAAATTTAAATCCTAAGCTAGCTACAATGTAACTATTAGTTATATTGTAGCTATCTTAGGGTTTATTTTATAGGTAAGTATTTAGTTTTAAATAGGAATAATTTATTTAATTGTAGTAAATTTATTTAGATTATTTTAAATTATATTTAAGTTAGGGAGGTGTTATGGTTAGACTTAGGTTTAGGGGTTAATAAATTTATTATAGTGGCGGCGACAGATTAGGGGGTTAATAAATTTAATATAGTTGCAGCGACGTTGGGGGGGCAGATTAGGGGTTAATAACTATAATGTAGGTGTCGGTGATGTTAGGGGCAGCAGATTAGGGATTCATAAGTATAATGTAGGTTGCGGCGGTGTCCGGAGCGGCAGATTAGGGGTTAATAATATAATGTAGGTGTCACAGATAGCGGGGGCGGCAGATTAGGGGTTAATAAGTGTAAGATTAGGGGTGTTTAGACTCGGGGTTCATGTCAGGGTGATAGGTGCAGACATAAAATTCTTTTCCCCATAGGAAACAATGGGGCTGCGTTAGGAGCTGAACGCTGCTTTTTTGCAGGTGTTAGGTTTTTTTTCAGCCAGCTCAGCCCCATTGTTTCCTATGGGGAAACCATGCACGAGCACGTTTAGCCAGCTTACCACTACCGTAAGCAGCGCTGGTATTACAGTGAGATGTGGAGCTAAATTTTGCTCAACGCTCACTTTTCTGAGGCTAACGCCGGCTTGAAGAAAACTCGTAATACCAGCGTTGGCTTAAGTGAGCGGTATGAAAAAAAGGCTTGTTAGCCCCGCACAGCCTTACCAACAAAAACTCGTAATCTAGGCGATAGGTTCCTAACTGTACTGTTTAAGTTTGTCTCAATAAAAAAAAAAAAAAAATAAAGATACATATAAAAATATATATAAAAATATGTATAAAGAATGAATAATATGTATCAAATATATATATATATATATATATATATATATAAAATTATGTTATTTATTGTACATATGTGTTGCTGTGTCTGTGTATATTTTACATATGTTATCCCTTCCATGCCCATTTACCTACTTTCTATATTGAGCATCTATATTTCACCTTCAAAAATTCTTGTGCATAAATATTTTGTACATATATTTATTTGTGCGTATATTTCTTTTCACCAATTTCCTTTGCCACATCTAATATTTAATTTCAACATCTAAATTTCTTTCTGATTGACCCTGGCACTCTGACCCGGATCTTTCATTCACGCAACGCTTATTTATTTACTCTACACATTTATAGATTGTCACAATTCTATTATTAAATGTTTATTGTCCAATATTAAATGTATCAATCTAAAATATGAAATTCACACTATACTATTCTATACATCATTGTATCATTGTACATTTACTACAAAAAAGAGCACACATTGGTTATTGAAATTAGCCAATCAGGACATAGCACAAGCTATTTAAATCCGATGGAACCTTGAGTGAGCATCTTGATAAAGGCCCAGGCGGCTGAAACGCGTTGATCTTGCTCACACCAACAAACAATCCCTAATTTGGTAAGGACTTGTAGTAGGACAGGTACATTGAGCTATTTTACATTACTACGAATAGTCTCTACATGTATAATCCCTGTTCCAGGATCTACTAGCCCACCATAGTTAGACTGTTCTTTCAAAACGGATATTCTACAACGAGCTGTCAGTTGCTCTCCTGCACCGGACTCACAAACTTTGACCCTAACACCAGAACTAATCCATAGCCAGACCGTGAGGTATCGCCTAAGCTTGGCGCTCAAACAAAGCCCTCCGGTCCTTCACCTGTTCTTTTGTTAAACACAGCAATATCGTTTGGTCTAATGAGAGACCCTGTTTACCATCATCTAACATCACTCTCAAAGACTCCGCTTCACCATATTGTTTGAGGAAGTTTCTATGGATTTGTATTTTCTGCTAAATACCGCATTGGCAGAATCAACCCACATTCGGGACTGATACTCACCACTTATGTATATTTCATATCAGGTACCTCGATACTAATCTGCATCACCACTTGGCACTTAGTATTGTATCATTATTTTATAGGTTTTATTGATTGTATTTTAATCCATCGCTATTGATATTGTACATTTATTCTACTGTTTCCTTGATGCCGGCATCTATTTTTTATATTTTAATACATTTCTAATTTGTGATATATCTTTAATACAATTACCATTATTCCACCTTTAGAGACCTATATTCACTCTCTATATTATATAAAATTATCCTCCTCTCCAGATACATATTGTATTCTATTCCACATGGAAGGTTACTACCTACGATACATACACATATATAAGATTTGCTTATATAAGATCATACTCATTTTTATCTCAGTTGTGCACACACTGTTTTACACGTGTCAAATTACAAGACACTAAGTCACTCTAATCTTTACTAACACAATATATTTCACCTTCAATCTAAGATTAGTTACCTTTTCTCTTTCACTTTGCTAGCGCTATCCCAGCCCCCCTTCCTTTTTTCTGTTTTCTGGTGACTATCTTGGAGGCCTAATCACCGTTTTTGGGATTAGCTGTAAAGAGACCTGAGTGTAGCATCTTTAAATAACACCACATTCACTAACATTCTTACTGCCAGGCAAATAGGAGACCACATAATTAAACTGAGAGAAAAATAGCGCCCATCTGGCCTGTCGGGGTGACAAACGTTTTGCTTCGGATAGATAAGTCAAATTCTTTTGGTCAGCAAGAATGAGTACTGGTACGCTAGTACCATCGAGAAGGTGCCTCCATTCCTTGAGTGCCAAAATTATGGCCAGTAATTCCCTGCCGCCAATTTCAGAATTACACTCCGTCTGAGACAATTTCTTAGAGAAGAAACCGCACGGATGCAAGGAACCGTCAGGCGTAGGATGTTGAGACAAGTGGGCACCTACTCCAGTCTCAGACGCATCGACCTCAAGAATGAAAGGCAGGACAGGGTTAGGATGAGCCAGAACTGGAGCTGCAGCAAAGGCAGTCTTAAGACTCTCAAAAGCCTTATTGGCAGTAGATGACCATTCAGGTCAGTGATAGGTTTGACCAAGGAAGAAATGTTTTTAATAAACTTCCTATAGTAATTGGCAAAGCCCAAACTACAGACAACTTGTCAGACAACTTGTCAGGATCCATGGAGAACCCTGCAACAGAGATTACATAACCTAGAAAGGTTACTTGAGTCTGATGGAACTCACATTTCTCAGGTTTACAAAACAGGCCGTTCTCACGTAATCTCTGAAGCACCCGTGTAACATCAGAATGATGAGCCTCAATAGTGGGTGAGTGTATGAGGATATCATCTAAGTACACCACAACACACTGTTGCAACATATCTCATAGGACATTATTAATAAATTCCTGGAAAACAGCTGGAGCATTACATAGGCCAAAGTGCATTACAAGATACTCATAATGCCCGCTCCTGGTGTTAAATGCTGTTTTCCATTCATGGCCCTCCTTAATCCCAAAAAAATTGTATGCTCCTCTCAAATCAAGTTTAGAAAAGACCATAGCTCCCTTGAGGCGGTCAAAGAGTTCCGTAATGAGCGGAATAGGGTAAGCATTCTTAATGGTAAGACGATTAAGACCCCTATAATCGATGCATGGTCTTAACTTGCCACCCTTTTTCTTCACGAAGAAGCAGCCAGCCCCTACAGGAGAGCAGGATTTGCAGATGATTCGCCGCGACAGAGCATCAGCAACATACTCCTCCATAGCACAATTCTCCGCAACAGACAGAGGATAAACCCAGCCCGAGGAGGAATGGCTCTGGGTTGCAAGTCTATGGCACAATTGTAAGACCGGTGAGGAGGCAACGTACCGGCACACACCTTGTCAAAAACGTCTAGGAACTCTCGGTACTCCTCTGGCAATTGAGATACCGAAGAAGTGCACAAGACTTTGACTGGTTTCCGAAGATAAGTAGAAATACATTGCGGGGACCATGACATTTCGGACCTGCGCCAGTCGAGACTGGGATTGTGCTTTTGGAGCCAGGGATAACCCAGAACAACCGGAAAATGCGGAGAGTTTATCACCTGGAACTGGAGGGTTTTAAAATGGAGAGCCCCAACAGACATGGATAATGGAGCGGTTTCGTGAGTAACGTGTGCGGACTGAAGGGGCCTGCCATCAATGGCCTCAATAGCAAGCGGAACGGACTGAGGCAATGCAGGAATGGAGTGCTTTTATACAAAAGCACTGTCAATGAAATAGATCGCAGCACCGGAGTCAACAAGAGCCTGGGTGACTATGGAGGAGTCCACCCAGGAAAGGACAACCGTGACCAAAGGTTTCTCCTTTAGCGGTTCTGGGGACGAGGATAAACCACCCAAGGTCTGCCCCGACAGGACCTTAGGTGCGAGCGTTTCCCGGCCATGTAGGACAAGACTTTAAAAGGTGGCCCTGTACCCCACAATAGAGGCAGAGCCCCTCCCTCCTCCTAAAGGCCCTCTCCCACACGGAGAGATGCGTGAATTCCAACTGCATCAGCAGTACTTGGTGACTCTGGACCAGGAGGCATGGGAGGAGAGTGAGGCATGGGTGGGAACGAACACGTAGGAGACAACGTAACAGGAGTCTTCCGCAAGCGCTCCTTGAAAAAGGGCCCCTCACTTAGTCTGATATCAATTAGGATTAAAAAAATACATCAATGCCTCGAGATCCTCTGGTAAATCTCTGGCAGCAACTTCATCTTTAATCGCATCAGAGAGCCCATGAAAGAAGTCGGCAACAAGGGCTTAATTGTTTCAACCTACCTCTGCGGCAAGCGTACGGAACTCAATGGCATACTGAGCAACATATCTCGTACCGTGCTGAATGGACATGAGTCGTTTAGCAGCAGAGGAGGAGCGAGCCGGAACATTAAATACCCTTTGAAAGGAGACCACAAATTCAGGGTAATTTGAGATCACAGGTTTATTAGTCTCCCACAAGGGATTAGCCCAGGCAAGAGCTGTGTCAGTGAGTAACGAGATGAGAAATCCCACCTTAGTTCTGTCAGAGGGAAACGCCTGAGGTAACACCTCAAAGTAAATGCCCACCTGGTTCAAAAACCCTCTGCACTGAATAGGATCGCCTACATATTGCTGAGGTAGAGGTGCAGAACCGGACATGCTCCTGGTAGGACTAGATGCAGCAGCGGAAACAGAAGCAGCCATAACTTGTGGGGCACTCTGGTCCAAATGTGCAGAGCGTGTCAGCAGGGTTTGCAGGGCTAGTGCAAATTGATCCAAGCAGTGATCCTGTTCATCCATCCTGGAAATGATGGTAGGTAAAGGTGGATTATTAGTACCATCAGGATTTATGGCCCTTGCGTAATGTCAGGGTGCCAGGAATCAGAGACGAGAAGTTCAAAAATAATCACACCTTTATTAATAACAAAAAATAATAAAAAGTCCACAAGTCAAACATCAAGCCAGGAGTCAAAGCCAGAGCTGGTAGTCAGACGAGCCGAGTCAGGAGCCAAAGCGAGTAGTCAGATGAATCGGAATCAGGAACAAGGAAAACAGCAGAGTTAGGAACAAGCCAGAGATCAGGAACCAGGTGGGACGTCAGACAGCAAGGTAATACACAGGAACAGGAACTCACAAACAGGTCTGAGACAATGCAAGGGCAAAGCATATTGAACAGAGGACCTTTAAATAATAAGTGATGACATCACAATACTGAGACTGCAACCTGTCTCACACGGATGATGTACACCAGTCCGGCCATAAGAGGGCGTGCAGGAAATGAGCAGCATCAGACACTCTGCACCAGATTCAGTAAGAGGTGAGTAAAATGGCTGCCAGCAGCACATGGCAAACAAAGCAGCGAAAAAACCCTGACATATACACACAGAAATGACAAACTTTAACCTGTGTTACCAGTGTTTGTATTAATTATGGAGTTTCATATATTAATAACAAAATAAATTTAATTTATATAAGAACTTTGAGTGACTGTACATTAAACCCGTTTTTTTTGTTTGTTTGTTGTTGTTTTTTTAAACATTGTGCTATAAGCATTTCAGACTATTAATTATTGGGTCTAAATTTGGTTGATCATTTCATTTGCATCATATTTAAGTTTTTTTTTAAAGTGATCCACTTATGAAAATCACATTGCATATGTATACACAAATATTGGGTATTTATAGACAGATGTACAGTTAAATGCACAGGTAATTATAAGGCTTTATAAAGTGGACCCAGTGTTTTTAACTTAAACGGGACATGTTACCCAGAGGCACTTGAAAGTGACGCAGCATATCTGTAAAAAAGCTGACTAGAAATAACACATGTTCATCTCTATGTAAACAAAGGAAGATAGTTTACCTAAAATGTTCCCCAGAACAACATTCTATTGTAAAGGGACTTGTTCATGTGATATCTTCTAGACAGCTTTTTACAGACATTCAACATCACTTTCAAGTGATTTAGTATATGGGTATTGTGTCATTTCAAAGGAAGGCAAATGTTACCTATGCAGTGTCTTGGAGTGTGACTTTAAATGATGGTAAATCCAAGCGTATAACAAACGCTAGGATTTACCATCACTAAAAGTAAAGTGGAGTTTAAGTGATCAAATATGTAAAATAAAAGGGTGCTAAACTCACCCTGAATGTGCCGTTGCACAGCACTAAACTCAGCGGCTCCAGCCGCCCATGGCACATCACTCTTCTACCAATGAGGTGATGCTTGCACCTCTAAACCAATAGCCATGTGTGTCAACTGACAGTGTTCTGTATGCACGAACAGCTATTGGTTTAGAGGTGCAAGCGTCACCTCATTGGTAGAAGAGCCGCTGAGTTTAATAATGTGCAACGGCACATTCAGGGTGAGTTTAGCATCTTTTTTACATATATAACTTAAACTCAACTTTATTTTTAGTGATGGTTAAACGATTGGATTTAACATCACTTAGAGTTTCAATTTTCTATTACAAAGACATGGAAGTAAAAATTAATTTGACTTTCATAATTCAGACAATGCGTACAATTTTAAAAAAAAACTTTCCGACAGCTCCCGGATAGCCTGTGACTGTCCTGTACTGAATGCTGCTAAGCTCTCCTACTAAAACATAGACATAATCCCTCCATCCCCCTCAGCCGGCAAGGGTGAGGAGGGGCGTTGACTTGTGGACTTACACATTTCACCCACTAAATAACGCATGCCCTACAATTTAGAGCGGTTATCTAATGTATGTTTAGGGTCTAGACTGACGAGCCATTCGTGCCTTTACGCTTTCATACAGGACGCACTCTTGAGGCTTGGGTGTACTAGAGATCTGATCTCTCTTCCTCGCAATTATAGTTTAAACTCCATATTTAACTCTATTATTGAGTAATGCTAAATGAGTAGTATACTACAATAGCAGTTTAGATTATCAAATTATTTCTATTTTGACTAAGCGTCTTACTGATTGCTAACTTTATCTATATTTTCGGTGGTCTCATATTAGTGTAATCAACGTATGCCCAGGTATATGGTGTGGATGCTAATTCATACAAGTCCCGGGTGGCTTGATACTTATACCACTGGTGTATGCTCTCCACATAGTGGTGTATTAGTAAGTTATCTATGGACATTTCATTTAAGATACAACTCCATTTGTATTTCTGACGCCCGATAATTCTGTTATAGTTCAGAATGGAAAAACCTATATTATTGATATCACTATTTAAAAGCTGCTATAATCATTTTACATCTCCTTGCATTATAACCCCCCCCCCCCATATGCTAACATGAGCCCCCCAGTGGGCTACATCTAACTTAGAACTTGATTGTTCTCTATATTTTAACTTTCTATACAATGTTCACTTTTTGGCACAATGCCTCAAGCGGTGCTCACCCGCTAAAGGATTTTCCTTACTTAGTCTTAATAGATCCAAAGGGGTCATAAACAGGACCAACAAGGTTTACCAGTGTTACCTATATCAATTGGTCCAAAAGTGACCAGCTCACTAGTCCTGCAAAAGCTATTAAGAAACCAGAAAACAGAGGTTTCAAATGATTACATTTTAGCATTCATTTTGCCTTTTATTTTGCTTATACCATTGTAATGTGCTTCGTGAAAATTTTGTTATACATGTCATAGCATTTGTTATGTGTTTTCCTTTTCTTCTGTAAAAAACCTCAATAAAATCTTACAAAATAAAAAAATAAAAAAAACTTTCCAATTTATTTATGTTATCTCTTCTTCTTAGAATCTTCTGTTGAAACCTAGTTTCTTTCTATGAGAATATCTAGGTAGACTCAGAAGCGTGCATGTGACTTGAGCACTATTTGGCAAAAGTGCTTAAAGTAATGTCTTTAACAAGGTTATATATATATATATATATATATATATATATATATATATATATTGTGTTCAAGACACGTGCACGCTCCTGAGCCTACCTCAGTATGCTCTAATAGAAAACAGTTAAGTTTATACAAATGATACCAAGAGAATGAATGAGTTACATTTAATAACAGAACTAATTTGAAGTAAAGTGTTTTAAAATTGTAAATTCTATCTGAATTATGAAAGTTTAAAAGGACAGTTAAGTCAAAATTAAACTTTCATGATTCAGATAGAGGACATCTAGTGCTAATGACGACTCAGAGCTGTCATGAGCACTCTCCCACCTTGAGGGAGATCTGGGGGCTCCTTACTGCTGCTACCCTGGCGATCGTGCCTGTAGAGTGACAGGCATCGCCGGGGCTTCACGTGATGCGCGGTGACGTCACGCGCAATTACGTGATGACGTCACCGCACAACTTTATTTATACTTAACAATGTTAAGTATAGGAGAAGAGGGCATGCTGCTTAGAAGCCTGTATCTCAGGCATCTAAGCAGCTACAGACCCCCAAGACCCACTGTTGGAAAGGTAATCACCTAAAGTTTCCACCAGTGTAAGTCTTGGGGGTCTGTAAAAAAAAAAAAAAAAGTTAAAAAAAAAAATCAAAAATCAAAAGAAAATATTAGCACCCAGGTGGGAAATGGCTTAGCAGCCAAAGGGTTAAACAACTTTCCAACATACTTATATTATCTAAATATGCTAAAAAAAAAATTATATTCACACTTTTTGAGGCACCAGCTCCTTCTGAGCATGTGCAAGATTCACAGTATATACGTATATACATAATATGATTGGCTGATAGCTGTCACATGATGCATTAGGAAGGAGAATGTAAACAACTTTGACATTTGTTAGAAAACAATCTACTACTCATTTGAAATTCAAATGAAGTGCTTTTGCATTGTCTTTTTATTATGCATGTATTGATTATGCTATTCAACTGTTTTGTGGTCCTTTAATTTTGAGTTTCATGTTCCTTTACGTGGGAAAGAAAATGGTCAGAAGAAACAATTGTCAGAAGAAAGCAGACAGGCAAATAGAATAATATTGCAAAGTCCTTTGTAATCTTCATAATCATTTTACAGTGAATTTAATTCTGAGTTTAATATCCATTCAATAAACATACATAGTCAGTGTTCTCCATAGGGCCTTTTAAATGGGCACACCACTTGGCTGATTTCTTAAAATTTAAGCCAATATTAAGCTAAAATGGGCTAATGTTAACATATTTCAATGTTTTATTGCATAAATAACCATTAAATACATTTGTGCTTTGGATAGCAAAAACTTTTATGCTGCTCCCACCTGGCAACATCATAATGCCACCAGGCAGGCAACATTTTCTGTGGAGAACACGGATAGTTGACTTTAGGGGGGGGGGGGGGAAGCTAACAACAAAGTAGATATCAAATGTAACATAATGAAATAAAAACAGAATTTATGCTTACCTGATAAATTACTTTCTCTTGCGGATTCATCCTTACTTGTGGGATATTCTCATTCCCTACAGGAAGTGGCAAAGAGAGCACACAGTAAAGCTGTCCATATAGCTCCCCCTCTGGCTCTGCCCCCCCAGTCATTCGACCGACGGTTAGGAGAAAAAGGAGAAACCATAGGGTGCAGTGGTGACTCTAGTTTAACAAAAAAAATTAACCTGACTTAATTGCCAGGGCGGGCCGTGGACAGGATACACCGCAAGAGAAAGTAATTTATCAGGTAAGCATAAATTCTGTATTCTCTTGCAAGGTGTATCCAGTCCACGGATTCATCCTTACTTGTGGGATACCAATACCAAAGCTTTAGGACACGGATGAAGGAAGGGAACAAGACAGGTAACCTAAACGGAAGGCACCACTGCTTGCAAAACCTTTCTCCCAAAAATAGCCTCCGAAGAAGAAAAAGTATCGAATTTGTAAAATTTGGCAAAAGTATGCAGTGAGGACCAAGTCGCTGCCTTACAAATCTGTTCAACAGAAGCCTCATTCTTGAAGGCCCAAGTGGAAGCCACAGCTCTGGTGGAATGAGCTGTAATTCATTCAGGAGGCTGCTTCCCAGCAGTCTCATAAGCCAATCGGATGATGCTTTTCAACCAGAAGGAAAGAGAGGTAGCCGTCGCTTTTTGACCTCTCCTCTTACCAGAATAGACAACAAACAAAATGATGTTTGTCTGAAATCCTTAGTTGCTTGTAAATAGAATTTCAAAGCCCGAACCGCATCAAGATTGTGTAAAAGCCGTTCCTTCTTAGAAGCTGGATTAGGACACAGAGAAGGAACAATGATTTCCTGGTTAATGTTCTTATTAGAAACAACTTTAGGAAGAAAACCAGGATTGGTACGTAAAACTACCTTATCTGCATGGAACACCAGATAGGGTGAATTGCACTGCAAAGCAGACAATTCTGAAACTCTTCGAGCAGAAGATATAGCTACCAAAAACAAAACTTTCCAAGATAATAACTTAATATCTATGGAATGTAAAGGTTCAAACGGAACCCCTTGAAGAACTGAAAGAACTAAATTTAGACTCCATGGAGGAGCCACAGGTTTATAGACAGGCTTGATTCTGACTAACGCCTGTACAAACGCTTGAACATCTGGTACTGCTGCCAGACGCTTGTGTAAAAGGATCGACAGAGCTGATATCTGTCCCTTTAATGAACTAGCTGATAAGCCTTTCTTCAATCCTTCTTGGAGAAAAGACAATATTCTTGGAATCCTAATCTTACTCCACGAGTA
This sequence comes from Bombina bombina, assembly GCF_027579735.1. Classification (NCBI taxonomy): domain Eukaryota; kingdom Metazoa; phylum Chordata; class Amphibia; order Anura; family Bombinatoridae; genus Bombina; species Bombina bombina. The sequence continues at coordinate 420,984,764 of NC_069503.1, read as the reverse complement.
ACCCTTGGATTCACACCAACAAAGATATTTCCGCCATATCTTATGGTAAATTTTCCTGGTGACAGGTTTTCTAGCTTGGATCAGAGTATCTATGACTGATTCAGAGAACCCACGCTTGGATAGAATTAAGCGTTCAATCTCCAAGCAGTCAGCTGCAGAGAAACTAGATTTGGATGCTTGAAAGGACCCTGTATTAGAAGATCCTGCCTCATTGGCAGTGTCCATGGTGGAACAGATGACATGTCTTAATGCTTTGGAATGATTGCACAGTAAGTTTCAAGTCAATTAACCCCTTAATGCCCGAACCGGAGCAACATAGAGCTGACAACAGGTTAGCAAACTACAGCACCGTGCCCCAGCAATCTGCTGTGGCCCTACCTTGTCCCAGGGGATTAATTTGAAGAAAATAAGCCTCTATGAAGTCCTCCCATAGTCTTTGGACCCTCCACGTGAAGCTGCATGAAGCTGTCTGCAATATGAACTGCGCAACTGAGGCGCGAAATTTAGGCCCCCTCCCTCTCCACTCCGGAGTTGTGGGGCCTTCAAAACCCTAAATAGGTGTCTAAAATACTGCTATGTGGAATAAACCACATAAAACGCTTCAAGAGTAGTAAAAACTTGAATAATGCTTATATTTTCACAATAAAATAATCGATTGCCCCTTTAACAGTGTCCACCAGTCTTTGAGCCCTGTTAATTAAGCCTCTCTTCTATACTGAGTCTCAGAATATGGCTTACCTTTCCCACATGGGAATTCTTATCAGTCTTCTAGCATTACTAAGTCTTGACTAGAAAAAGATGACTGAACATACCTTGTAGCAGTTAAGCCTGCAAACTGTTCCCCCCAACTGAAGTTTTCTGGTACTCCTCAGTCCTGTGTGGGAACAGCAGTGGATTTTAGTTACAACATGCTAAAATCATTTTCCTCTCAGCAGAATTCTTCTTCACTTTCTGCCAGAGAGTAAATAGTACAAACCGGCACTATTTAAAAATAACAAACTTTTGATTGAAGATATAAAAACTACAAATCTAACACCACATTCACTTTACCCTCCCGTGGAGATGCTACTTGTTAGAGCGGCAAAGAGAATGACTGGGGGGCAGAGTCAGAAGGGGAGCTATATGGACAGCTTTGCTGTGTGCTCTCTTTGCCACTTCCTGTAGGGAATGAGAATATCCCACAAGTAAGGATGAATCCGTGGACTGGATACACCTTGCAAGAGAAACTTAAATTATGCTTACCAGATCATTTTCTTTTCTTCTGACAGGAAGAGTCCACAGCTGCATTCATTACTTTTGGGAAATACAGAGCCTGGCCACCAGGAGGAGGCATAGACACCCCAGCCAAAGGCTTAAATACCTCCCCCACTTCCCTCATCCCCCAGTCATTCTGCCAAGGGAACAAGGAACAGTAGGAGAAATATCAGGGTGAAAATGTGCCAGAACAACAAAAAATTAAGGCCAACCCATGAAAAAAAAAACACGGGCGGGGAGTGTTGGACTCTCCGTCAGAAGAAAATTATCTGGTAAGCATAATTTAAGTTTTTCTTCTTAAACGGGGAGAGTCCACAGCTGCAGTCATTACTTTTGGGAGATCAATACCAAGTTTATAGAGGACACTGAATGCAAACAGGCGGAAAACAAAAAGGCGGCCCATTCTGATGGCACCACAGCCTGACATAACCCGGACCCCGATAAAAAACTACTTCAACAGAAGCAGGAGAACAAAAATATGGAAAGAGGACAAGGTAACTAACCATCAATTAGAACCATAACAATCCCAGTGAGAGATCACTCTAAATGCAGGACTCCACTGACTCCACAAACGCCTCTGAGGAAACAAAAATCCCACTCAATAGAAGCACACAAACAAAAAAACCTCTCCATGAACAATGGTAAGGGAAACACAAATAGACTCCCACACCACCTTCACGGTAACTGAAAGAAGGGAAATTCAGATAAGAAGGACCGAAAGAACCTCCAGAAAACAATCCCCGAAGAGTCAAGGATAAAACAGAGAGAGAAGCTCCTAGCGTAACCGAAAAAAAGCAGCTACCAGGCTGCAACAGGACAAGGTCCTGCATAAAATAATCTACCGACGGAAGAGAGCAAAAAAAGGGAAAAATCTCAGATCACCTCCTACTTGGATCCAAAACGAACCAAAGGAAACCCTTAACCTGAACCAAAGTCCCAGAAGGCACAAAAGGACAAAAGGTAGAACAAGATTACCTTCCCATATACAGCTAAATAGCACAGAGAAACTGAACACCCATAGGTCATAAACACCCCAGGAGCAGAACAGAAACGGAATAGAAACATCCGTTTATGCCATAAACAAAAGCCGCAGGCTTCCATCAATAGGCAGTCTGACTAAATGTCAAGACACAGTAATTAGCCAAGTGAACAGCTAGCAAACGTGCACCAGGACATCCATGGAAAGGACAAGAGATAACCTCAGAAAGCAGGGCGGACCAACTCCTCCCCTACTAGAATACTGGGCAAGGAAGGACAGCCCCTGACTAAGGGCGGAAACCAACTACAAGGCCTCCCCACCTAAGTAAGGGTCCTGCTGGAGACAATATAAATAGTCGTTGCCCAAACAGAGCAGTCAGAACACCTGACCTCTACTCCGATCTAACAGTCCTAACACCGAAGCAACTGGCAACGTCCTAAGGACCAGAGAGATTAAAAATCCCAGCATCGATAAGCCCAGAGATCACTAATGAATCTCCAACCACAAGTTCTAAAAGAAAGAAATGTAAGAAGGCACCGACACCCAGAGACTAACTCGGGATCCAGCATACTTATCCTCGTTACCCCTCAGAAACCTGAAGGGAGGGTGCACCGCAACAAGAGAAACCTCAACCCACTGAACTCCTAGAGACAGAGAAAGTAAAAAACTACCTGAGGAGGAGCCAACTGGGTAGGCGCAGTATACCGGATCCTTCAAAATAGAAGGAAAACTAAGAAAACCAGGAATATTCTAGAAAAGAAATTTCCAGGAAAAACTTCCATCTCTCCAGAAAAGAGAAAGGAACCGCCCCAGTAGGATAAGAAGAGTTCCCCAGGCCTGGGAAACCAAACCTGCTACCGGACGACGGACATATCCAAGACTATTAAAATCTGGGAACAGAACAACCAAGTGCCAAGTCAAAGACAAGGGCTAGGTCAAAAATCCTGACACCTAAAAACCAGGAGCCGGATCAAAAGGCCATAACCTTGCAGAACAACCACAAAAAACTCCTTCAAGAATTAAAAGTGCACCAGAATTAATGAAATCACTGCCAAACCCCATGGGGTCTAGAACTCTGTGCTCTCAAGATGTATCCTGGTGACTCAGCACCAAAGGGCTTCTAGGACAATACCTATAAAGTCTGAAGACAAAGGAAGAAAACAAAGCTCCAACCTTGGAAAATAATCCCTGATTGAGAAAAATGACAGTTTCCAAAGATCCAAACTGGATCATCCCCAGAAAAAAACAATAGCACAAGGAATTAACGAATGAACAATCAAGCTCCTAGTAGGCGATGGCAAGAGAGACTGCATAACAATCCCCCAGATCCCCAAGTATAAGGATCAAAAGGAGGATACTGCAAGGAAAAAAACAGTCCAGAAGAACCGGGTCTCCTCAATCAGATGACCGGAAGTCCCACCCCAAAAGACAAGGGGAAGCGAAAAGGGGCAGCAAACCTCAAAAAGAGGAGAAAAGCACTGGCGAAGGAGATCATACAATAGGATAATTTGATCCACAAAAGGAGTACCAATAGAGAGGAACAATCACCCCCTCACCAGGAACTGAAGATCTCCAAGCAGTCATCTGATCCCCCTCAGAAGAGAGGACTACAGCTCCTGTCCAAAGGACCTCTGGAACCACAAATACATTGCCACAACAAGATTCGGAAACCCAGCTAGCCATGCAAGCTATGCAGGGACAAAACACTTTAGACACAGAGTACGAACCAACGTCAGACGGCCTATCAAGATGAAACAACTAGGACCAGCCTGACATCTAGGAAGAAGGACCTCCTAAAACTTGTAAATACAAGAAAACAACTTCTTAACAAGAGTAAGTAAATTTAGTACCCAACAGGACCAGCCTGTTGACAAGGATATAACATGTCTGATAAAAACCTAAAAAAAACAGAGTGAACTAGTACCCAACCAGGACCAGCTTGCAGACCTGTTCAAGAGCTTAACTGAAAGTTTCAACCCCTAGCAGGGCTAGACTAAACAAACAGACAAACGACAGACAAATAAGCTCTAAGGCTTAAACATTGTCTTAATTTATGTTTTTTTGTGACTTCCGCCGGAAGCAACAACCATTGTGACCATAAAATCGCTAGTATCCAAATCCCAGAGAAGAAAAGAACTTCCAAAAGGAAGATTATAACGGTCTCAAGCTCCGGAAATAAAAGAAACATATCCTAACCGGATCAAAATAAAGTAGGCAGCACCCGCAGGCGAAACGACAAAAGGAATAGAAACACTAATTGGGCCAGCCTGTCAGAGAACTGATTCCTCTAAAACTCAGTACTGGGATCAGATACAAAAACAAAAAAGACACTCAGGAGTAGGATACACATCCCTCCCCTTGTCTAGCGCTGTTTGCCATCAGAATCAGAAGACTGGTTATCCGGAGGCAAATGAAGACTAAAATCTCCCAAGCCTCCAGTACCTGCCACAGCAATACACGCAGGCGCGTCAGACTGACTCAAAAGTCAAAACTCATCTCCGGCGGGGCATCTGAAGGCCCCGATCCAGCCGGCTGTCCCCCTGAAGCCTCAGAGGGAACCGCTCCCCCAGAGGAAGGACACGTCAGAAAAAAAGGACACGGAAAAGCTCTCGGCTGGCGGCCCTCAAGAAACTGCATCTGCGCCACTAATATGGCCATGCGCAATCGAGTAGCAACCTCTGGTGGAAAGAAACCTCCTTTCCGGAGAAGGGGTAATGGAATTTGGGACAACTGCTTGCATAGGAACAGAATATTCCAGGGAATGTATCTCACGGGACTCCTCAGAGGCGGATGGCTCAGTGGTCTCCAATCTCTCCCCAGAGGGATAAAAGAGCACTCTATTACAGCATACGGAACATAAATAATTGGGCTGGATTACCCGGGCATCCATACAATCTAAGCAGGAGACAGAATCTGAGTCAGAAAAATATCTCTGAAAAATCAGAATCCTCCATAACTTGACCAGACAAATATGGACAAAATTAACTGGCACCTCACCCCTCCCAATGACTGGGGCACTCACCACCTCCTATGACCCAGACAAGATGAGAATCAAGTCCTCTCCACCGCCACTCGGTCACGATACAAAAATGGAGAATGAAAATGCGACAACGCCCGGTCACGAGGTGGGACATGTAAGCCACAGAAAAGCACGCCAGTCCACAAGAACTGCGTAGCTCTAAAAAAATTGCATGTTCCGTAATAGCCATGAGCCCCAACATTTCTAAATTTAGGTATAGCTTTTCAGCACTACAGGCTTAGGTGCTGCACGTCACCCAGGGACCACTGCCCAGGTCCCCAGTTTACAGATCAAAGGAAAAGCAGGCAGGTGACAGCAGATAAAATATTCATTTATTAAGGAGGTAAAAAAGGCAACGTTTCGGGATTAGTCTCCCTTATTCATGCCATACCTGATACAAACTAACAAGTGATTTATATACATGTATACCACTAGGTGGCGCTCAAGTGTGTTTAACTCTTTCTTATCCAACACTTTAACTTACTCATAACTAAACTTACATTTATACATTTCCTATTCTGTATACATAGTAGTGTATCTATGATTAGTAAAATTACTAATTTCTTATCAAACCTTCAAAGCAATTATAATTTACATCTCATCAATAATAATCATAGAAATACTGTGAGGTCCCAGTCTCTATTTAAACCTTTAGGCTCCAGACTACCTAATTCATATATCCAGTATGCTTCTTTTTGTTTTAATAGAACTTCTCTATCCCCCCCTCTACGTGGAATATCAACTTTGTCAATTATTTGAAATTTCAATTGACTTATGGAGTGGTTTGCTTTTATAAAATGGGCAGCTAGGGAGGAGGAGCTAATTCTTGAGCTGGATGGTCGCAGATCTCAGCAGCTCCGGCTACACTATTTTTAAAAGTCAAGTTTGGCGACCATCTAGACTCTAATATTTCAACAAAACTGCCACCTTAAAGACTCAAGAGTCTTTATAGCATAATATTAAGAAGAAAATATATAGCGTTACCGACACTTTGCTACTTAGAGACTATCCTGCTTGTAATCCCTTGAAAAGGCCATCTCTCAGCCCACGTGGAGACCTGCAGGAGGAATTAGGTCGACTGAATGCTCTATTCCAGCTTTGCTGCAACAGATTAGACCCTTTACAGCGGGTTGTCATCCATTCTACTTGAGACACAGAGCATATATAGCAAATCAGCTAAGGTTATGACCATGGACACTCTAGGCTTGAACGGAGTTTGATATTCCTGCTCTCTGGGGACCCTGCCGTTCATCTTAATGGTTCTGCACTACCATCAGATATACAGCGGCTGCCTAATGAAATACAGTCATTGAGCGAGCACACTGCGTCCCTTGACTTAGACATCATGGTGAGTACCGGCACCACTGCAGATGATCGCACTATCCTGAGCCCGACCACCGACCAGCAAGGGAATTCAAAGTGCCCTGGTAGGGCAATCAGAGGTGTATTTACACCCCAACAAAATGGGTCATTGGACTATGCAGTATATTCCCTAAGGGTCACAGAGATGGAAGGGTCCGGAGCAAACCTACCTATTTTTTTCACTCGGGGAGGTGCGGCCGGCTTCCCGGAGTATAACGGACAGATGCTCTCTATATGGTGCGATGTGCGGCACAGTTTCCGACAAACGTCGGGTAGTAGTGGAGCAGGGAACTTTCACGAAGAGCTCAGTAACCAGCTCATCCGAATCTTACATGGAACTGAACTGCTAACTCAGTTAACTTACAAGGGTCAGCAAACTATGGAGAAGCCCCATAATATCCATCCCAGGCAGGTATTAAGCAGTGCTGGCGTGGGATAGAGAATCACACTTAATACCTCAAGATCGATAGTCTACTGCCGAGAGGACTGACTGTGATTCAATTAAGCTTATTTATGCTATTATACCAACAGGTCTCTAGACTTTGGAAGTTTTATAACTACCGTATTTTGTATTTAAAGTATATGCACTAACTTTTATGAAGGTCATCGATCTGAGTTTTCTTTTTTGTTTAGTGTATTTCCACTTTGGATTCATATATGCAATTATGAGGCCTACCATTATGCATCTGCCTTGCAACTTAGTATAAGCATTAGAATTGTATGTTTGATGCCAGAAGCTAGATGTCAGATTTTCTCATAAACTGCTTTATATTTGAGTATTTTAAGAACGTTGCATTATGTTCATGGTTTAAGTATTCTGAGAATGTTGAATTATTGTACTGTTTTATTTTATATATCTAAATTTGTCAAACTCTTATCCTTTTTATACTAGCCATAGTCTTATATTGTATATATACATTTTGTTCTGGACCTAGGGGTATGGGGCCCATACTCCTGGGTCATTGTTATAATATACCTAATGTCAGGTGTGACTCTAACTGTAATATTGCTGGTACTCTTTAGTGGAAAATATATGTCTGATGAAGTGGCTACATATATTTTTCCACATCCATAGGTAATATTAACATAAGTCCCACTTAACAATTCGCTAGGATATCCCACCGATTCTTGAAGTTATACAGTATATATTTTTAGGGAACAGGTTTTAATTTATTATTAAAAGTAGGTGTACTATACACTCTCTTATCTACTTTGCAGATATATTTTGATGCAAATACATATGGTTAATACCCCCTATACTAGTAATGCTATTGTTCTGATAGTTTAAGTTTCAGTGTTATAGCTTCCTTATTTAGTTTAATATGCAATTCATGGCTTTCCAATATGCTGTTTTTTTTGTTTTTTTTTATTTGAAGTGCTTAGCAACACCCCGAGCGTAATCTAATTTAATAATATAAAGTGACTTCAGCTTCGCAGAATTGAGACTAACTACACTATATTCTCTCCCCAGACATGAAAATTGCCAGTCCATATAGATAATTTAGATTTAGGTATAACAACAATGATAGCCCTGGGCTGCTTATATTTGGCAAGTTATTATCCATGTTACAGAGTGTAGCTATATGTGGTCTACCTTCATGGCCTCAACTGTCTAGCTATATATTATAAACTGGTTGGCTATGATTCCCCCCCCCCCCAGGACCCCCGCCTTAGTATATGTTTACTTAGTAAACCAAGGAACGTAGATTCCCTTGAATTTCTCTTCTATCTAACACAAGACTGGTACAATGTAGCGGCTAGTAATATCCTCATTCAAGTATTACATAATAATAGTCTTGCTAATCTCCTTTCTTATTGTATATTTTCTAATGATTTAACTAGTCTAAGGAGATTTCTATTTGTATGGGCTTAAATATGGCCCTATAAGCTATATAATTGAATTATTTTCAGAACTTTTGGCAATTATCGTCATAAGGGCTCCAAAAGTGCCCCATATTTTCATTTGAAAACTGAGGTTAGTTCTTTTTACTTTTATTAACCACATAGGTAGCACTTCTTTACTAGTGTTTGGTTCAGTTTTTAGTTTTTGTTTTCTGTATATGTAGAAGTGCAAGACTTTGTTTATGTTTATAGTTTTGTGGAGATGTATGCTATATGTACAGTACTGTATACCTTATTGTATATCCTCACGGGTTGAGGGTTTTCCTACATGATTGCTATGTACTGTTATATTCTTTACCTCAATAAAAAATATTAAAAAAATAAATAAAAAAAAAATAAAAAAAATGGGCAGCTAGAGAGGCTTTCACATTAAAAGTTCTAATATTGCTCTTATGTTCAATTATTCTTTCCTTAGCGGATCTGGTAGACTCCCCTATATAGACACCCCCACATGGACATTTAATCATATATATTATGAAAGTGGTCAAGCATGTAAAATAACCTTTTATATTATACTTTTTGCCAGTGTGAGGGTGATAGAAAACTGACCCTTTACTCATGTTGCTACAACAGGAACACCCTAGACAGAGATAGCAACCTGTATTTTTTGTAGTAATATACCTAGGTTTATTTTTGTTTTTAGTGCTGGGACCAATGTCAGCTTTGACCAATTTATTTTGGATGTTACTACTTCTTTTAAAAGCAGACATAGGAGGGCTCTGAAATTCTATAATAGATGGATTGCAATCAGACAAAATATTCCAGTGTTTCCTAATGATGAGCTGTATTTCATTACTCTGTGCATTATATTCAGTTACAAAGATAAGTCTATATTTCTGATTGTCTTCCTTCTTTGCTCTATCCTTAGGGTGCAATAAATCTATTCTTGGAATCAATTTTACAGTCTCAATTTCTTTCTTTATTAGACTATTGGGATAACCCCTTTCCAGGAATCTCTCACCCATCTCAGTCAATCTCTTATTTAATATTTTCTCATCTGAGACAATTTTGCGCACTCGCAACATTTGACTGTGGGGTAGAGATTTCAGGAGTGAAGGCGGATGAGCACTTTCAAAGCGCAAAAGACTGTTTCGGTGAGTTTTTTTCTTAAATAAATCAGTTTTAAACTGATTGCCTGATTTCATTACTCTCACGTCCAGGAAATCAACCACCTCCTCACTCCAAGTCAATTTGAATTTTATATATCTTGATGATGAATTTAAATCATTCACAAACTTTTCAAGGGCTCCAACGTCGCCCCACCAAATGCCGAAAATATCGTCAATATACCGCCACCAGGTGGCGCCATATTGAACAAATAATTCATTAGAAAAAACAAATTTTTCCTCAAAGAGGTTCATAAAAATATTTGCATAATTTGGGGCGACGTTGGAACCCATGGCGGTACCTTGGAGTTGGAGGAAATAGTCATCCTGGAAGAGAAAGTAATTTCCACATAGTATAATTGTCAGAAGCTGGATAAAAAAACAGAATTTATGTTTACCTGATAAATTACTTTCTCCAACGGTGTGTCCGGTCCACGGCGTCATCCTTACTTGTGGGATATTCTCTTCCCCAACAGGAAATGGCAAAGAGCCCAGCAAAGCTGGTCACATGATCCCTCCTAGGCTCCGCCTACCCCAGTCATTCGACCGACGTTAAGGAGGAATATTTGCATAGGAGAAACCATATGGTACCGTGGTGACTGTAGTTAAAGAAAATAAATTATCAGACCTGATCAAAAAAACCAGGGCGGGCCGTGGGCCGGACACACCGTTGGAGAAAGTAATTTATCAGGTAAACATAAATTCTGTTTTCTCCAACATAGGTGTGTCCGGTCCACGGCGTCATCCTTACTTGTGGGAACCAATACCAAAGCTTTAGGACACGGATGAAGGGAGGGAGCAAATCAGGTCACCTAAATGGAAGGCACCACGGCTTGCAAAACCTTTCTCCCAAAAATAGCCTCAGAAGAAGCAAAAGTATCAAACTTGTAAAATTTGGTAAAAGTGTGCAGTGAAGACCAAGTCGCTGCCCTACATATCTGATCAACAGAAGCCTCGTTCTTGAAGGCCCATGTGGAAGCCACAGCCCTAGTGGAATGAGCTGTGATTCTTTCGGGAGGCTGCCGTCCGGCAGTCTCGTAAGCCAATCTGATGATGCTTTTAATCCAAAAAGAGAGAGAGGTAGAAGTTGCTTTTTGACCTCTCCTTTTACCGGAATAAACAACAAACAAGGAAGATGTTTGTCTAAAATCCTTTGTAGCATCTAAATAGAATTTTAGAGCGCGAACAACATCCAAATTGTGCAACAAACGTTCCTTCTTTGAAACTGGTTTCGGACACAGAGAAGGTACGATAATCTCCTGGTTAATGTTTTTGTTAGAAACAACTTTTGGAAGAAAACCAGGTTTAGTACGTAAAACCACCTTATCTGCATGGAACACCAGATAAGGAGGAGAACACTGCAGAGCAGATAATTCTGAAACTCTTCTAGCAGAAGAAATTGCAACTAAAAACAAAACTTTCCAAGATAATAACTTAATATCAAACGGAATGCAAGGGTTCAAACGGAACCCCCTGAAGAACTGAAAGAACTAAATTGAGACTCCAAGGAGGAGTCAAAGGTTTGTAAACAGGCTTAATTCTAACCAGAGCCTGAACAAAGGCTTGAACATCTGGCACAGCGGCCAGCTTTTTGTGAAGTAACACAGACAAGGCAGAAATCTGTCCCTTCAGGGAACTTGCAGATAATCCTTTTTCCAATCCTTCTTGAAGGAAGGATAGAATCCTAGGAATCTTAACCTTGTCCCAAGGGAATCCTTTAGATTCACACCAACAGATATATTTTTTCCAAATTTTGTGGTAAATCTTTCTAGTTACAGGCTTTCTGGCCTGAACAAGAGTATCGATAACAGAATCTGAGAATCCTCGCTTCGATAAGATCAAGCGTTCAATCTCCAAGCAGTCAGCTGGAGTGAAACCAGATTCGGATGTTCGAACGGACCCTGAACAAGAAGGTCTCGTCTCAAAGGTAGCTTCCAAGGAGGAGCCGATGACATATTCACCAGATCTGCGTACCAAGTCCTGCGTGGCCACGCAGGAGCTATCAAGATCACCGACGCCCTCTCCTGATTGATCCTGGCTACCAGCCTGGGGATGAGAGGAAACGGCGGGAACACATAAGCTAGTTTGAAGGTCCAAGGTGCTACTAGTGCATCCACTAGAGCCGCCTTGGGATCCCTGGATCTGGACCCGTAGCAAGGAACTTTGAAGTTCTGACGAGAGGCCATCAGATCCATGTCTGGAATGCCCCACAGCTGAGTGACTTGGGGGAAGTCCCTTGAATTCCAGAAGATAACCTTGGGAGACTATTTCTAGCGCCCAAGGATCCAGAACATCTCTTGCCCAAGCCTGAGCGAAGAGAGAGAGTCTGCCCCCCACCAGATCCGGTCCCGGATCGGGGGCCAACATTTCATGCTGTCTTGGTAGCAGTGGCAGGTTTCTTGGCCTGCTTTCCCTTGTTCCAGCCTTGCATTGGTCTCCAAGCTGGCTTGGCTTGAGAAGTATTACCCTCTTGCTTAGAGGACGTAGCACTTTGGGCTGGTCCATTTCTACGAAAGGGACGAAAATTAGGTTTATTTTTTGCCTTGAAAGGCCGATCCTGAGGAAGGGCGTGGCCCTTACCCCCAGTGATATCCGAGATAATCTCTTTCAAGTCAGGGCCAAACAGCGTTTTCCCCTTGAAAGGAATGTTAAGTAGCTTGTTCTTGGAAGACGCATCAGCCGACCAAGATTTCAACCAAAGCGCTCTGCGCGCCACAATAGCAAACCCAGAATTCTTAGCCGCTAACCTAGCCAATTGCAAAGTGGCGTCTAGGGTGAAAGAATTAGCCAATTTGAGAGCATTGATTCTGTCCATAATCTCCTCATAAGGAGGAGAATCACTGTCGACCGCCTTTATCAGCTCATCGAACCAGAAACATGCGGCTGTAGCGACAGGGACAATGCATGAAATTGGTTGTAGAAGGTAACCCTGCTGAACAAACATCTTTATAAGCAAACCTTCTAATTTTTTATCCATAGGATCTTTGAAAGCACAACTATCCTCTATGGGTATAGTGGTGCGTTTGTTTAAAGTGGAAACCGCTCCCTCGACCTTGGGGACTGTCTGCCATAAGTCCTTTCTGGGGTCGACCATAGGAAACAATTTTTTAAATATGGGGGGAGGGACGAAAGGAATACCGGGCCTTTCCCATTCTTTATTAACAATGTCCGCCACCCGCTTGGGTATAGGAAAAGCTTCTGGGAGCCCCGGCACCTCTAGGAACTTGTCCATTTTACATAGTTTCTCTGGGATGACCAACTTGTCACAATCATCCAGAGTGGATAATACCTCCTTAAGCAGAATGCGGAGATGTTCCAACTTAAATTTAAATGCAATCACATCAGGTTCAGCTTGTTGAGAAATGTTCCCTGAATCAGTAATTTCTCCCTCAGACAAAACCTCCCTGGCCCCATCAGACTGAGTTAGGGGCCCTTCAGAAATATTAATATCAGCGTCGTCATGCTCTTCAGTATCTAAAACAGAGCAGTCGCGCTTACGCTGATAAGTGTTCATTTTGGCTAAAATGTTTTTGACAGAATTATCCATTACAGCCGTTAATTGTTGCATAGTAAGGAGTATTGGCGCGCTAGATGTACTAGGGGCCTCCTGAGTGGGCAAGACTCGTGTAGACGAAGGAGGGAATGATGCAGTACCATGCTTACTCCCCTCACTTGAGGAATCATCTTGGGCATCATTGTCATTGTCACATAAATCACATTTATTTAAATGAATAGGAATTCTGGCTTCCCCACATTCAGAACACAGTCTATCTGGTAGTTCAGACATGTTAAACAGGCATAAACTTGATAACAAGTACAAAAAACGTTTTAAAATAAAACCGTTACTGTCACTTTAAATTTTAAACTGAACACACTTTATTACTGCAAATGCGAAAAAACATGAAGGAATTGTTCAAAATTTACCAAATTTTCACCACAGTGTCTTAAAGCCTTAAAAGTATTGCACACCAAATTTGGAAGCTTTAACCCTTAAAATAACGGAACCGGAGCCGTTTTGAACTTTAACCCCTTTACAGTCCCTGGTATCTGCTTTGCTGAGACCCAACCAAGCCCCAAGGGGAATACGATACCAAATGACGCCTTCAGAAAGTCTTTTCTAAGTATCAGAGCTCCTCTCACATGCGACTGCATGCCATGCCTCTCAAAAACAAGTGCGCAACACCGGCGCGAAAATGAGGCTCTGCCTATGCTTTGGGAAAGCCCCTAAAGAATAAGGTGTCTAAAACAGTGCCTGCCGATATTATTATATCAAAATACCCAGATAAAATGATTCCTCAAGGCTAAATATGTGTTAATAATCAATCGATTTAGCCCAAAAAAAGTCTACAGTCTTAATAAGCCCTTTTCGAAGCCCTTATTTACAATCGTAATAAACATGGCTTACCGGATCCCAGAGGGAAAATGACAGCTTCCAGCATTACATCGTCTTGTTAGAATGTGTCATACCTCAAGCAGCAAGAGACTGCTCACTGTTCCCCCAACTGAAGTTAATTGCTCTCAACAGTCCTGTGTGGAACAGCCATGGATTTTAGTGACGGTTGCTAAAATCATTTTCCTCATACAAACAGAAATCTTCATCTCTTTTCTGTTTCTGAGTAAATAGTACATACCAGCACTATTTCAAAATAACAAACTCTTGATTGAATAATAAAAACTACAGTTAAACACTAAAAAACTCTAAGCCATCTCCGTGGAGATGTTGCCTGTACAACGGCAAAGAGAATGACTGGGGTAGGCGGAGCCTAGGAGGGATCATGTGACCAGCTTTGCTGGGCTCTTTGCCATTTCCTGTTGGGGAAGAGAATATCCCACAAGTAAGGATGACGCCGTGGACCGGACACACCTATGTTGGAGAAAATCTATTTGTGCAGAAGTGTATTGAATGTCATTCCTTAATATATTTTCTACAGCATCAATGCCACTTGAATGTTTTATGTTAGTGTAGAGACTCTCTACATCTAAACTAAACATAATAAATTTACTGCTAGGGAGGTCTAGGGAGTCTAATTTACATAAAAAATCTTATCCAAAAATATTGAAATATTTGTAAAGACTGAATTGGTACTTGCAACAATAGGACGCCCTGGAGGGTTTTTAATATCCTTGTGTATTTTGGGTAGAACATACATTACAGGTGTATATGGATTATCTACCTGCAGAAAAGAAACAACATCTTTACCTGGCTTTTAACCTGCATGCAAACACCCTGGCGGAATATCACCGGGTTAAGCGAATCCCAAGGGGCCTGAGGATGGGAGCAAGACCCACCCTGATGAAGGAGAACCAGGATTACTGTAACCGCTTTGAACACATACTGAATAAATGTTCAATGGATATTATTGTGCTTACCGTAGAGTGCTTAAATAAAGAAATTGAAGAGCAAAATGTCAAACTGGCTGAAATGGAAAATAGCCTAAGAAAAAACTTATCAGCAGCTGAGTTGGAGAAAATACTGCAAGACACCAATATGAAGATAGCTGAGCTGAAAAAAGTAATAGAGGAGAGGAAACGCACAAAATTCGCCCGAGATGAATCGGATTATTCCACTGGTAAAGTGTATAGATGGCGCTATGACCCAGAGGGGCCCAACTGAGATACACGCCGCGCACCAGAAGACGTCAGAGCCATGGGCCGACGCAAAGCGGCAGCAGCACGTAGTCACAGGATTCATCGCCAGGGGAGTCAGACCCAGACAGAGACGAGGTGGGCGCAAACATCGGCGGCAGCTCAAAGGAAACAAAGAAGGATACCAAAAAGAAGACAGCACGACCATTACGTCCAAGGCGAGGACACTAAATGGGAACCACCATAATGATAAACGAGAAGAGGTCCGGTTACCAGGGGTAAGCAATAATGCTGAGACTGTCATACCAACATACACCCCACCAGAGACATACAAGAATAACGTCATTAACATTTCGAAACATGAACTCTCTAAACCTGAACTGGAATTGCTAAATAAGGGTCTTTCTTTCTGCCCAGTAAAATTTTTTAATTTTTTTCAGTTGCAAAAAGACCTGCATAGATTTATAAGAACTTTAAAGTTAAAAACTTTGAATTGGGCAGAAAATGTGAATTTAAATAATGAGAATCCAACGATCCATTTAAAACAGCTTGGGTTAAGAAAGAAAAGCAAATTTAACCCCATTGTAAATAATCACAGTATAGGGACTTTTTCAACTCTAGTTCAGAGGGATATTTCAAAATTACAAACAAAAGTTGAGAAATACAGAAAAAATGGAAATACCTTTAAACAGATGGGTAATAACATGACCATCATTTAGCCCTAAAGAATTTACAGGGACACCCTGAAATTATTTTAAAAAGAGCGGACAAGGGAGGAGCAACAGTGGTGTTAGATAAAAATGCCTACATTGATGAAATTAAAAATCAATTGAATAATAAGGCAGTATATAAGAAACTTAACTATAACCCTGTATTTAAATTACAAAAAGAAATTAAAATGATCATTTTAAAAGCTGAAAACAAAGGGATAATAGGTAAAGATGTTGTTTCTTTTCTGCAGGTAGATAATCCATATACACCTGTAATGTATGTTATACCCAAAATACACAAGGATATTAAAAACCCTCCAGGGCGTCCTATTGTTGCAAGTACCAATTCAGTCTTTACATATATTTCAATATTTTTGGATAAGATCTTACGGCCCTATGTTGAACGTTCCAGTTCCTTTATTAAAGATACTAACGATTTTTTATGTAAATTAGACTCCCTAGACCTCCCTAGCAGTAAATTTATTATGTTTAGTTTAGATGTAGAGAGTCTCTACACTAACATAAAACATTCAAGTGGCATTGATGCTGTAGAAAATATATTAAGGAATGACATTCAATACACTTCTGCACAAATAATTTTTTTATCCAGCTTCTGACAATTATACTATGTGGAAATTACTTTTTCTCCAAGGTACCGCCATGGGTTCCAACGTCGCCCCAAATTATGCAAATATTTTTATGAACCTCTTTGAGGAAAAATTTGTTTTTACTAATGAATTATTTGTTCAATATGGCACCACCTGGTGGCGGTATATTGACGATATTTTCGGCATTTGGTGGGGCGACGTTGGAGCCCTTGAAAAGTTTGTGAATGATTTAAATTCATCATCAAGATATATAAAATTCAAATTGACTTGGAGTGAGGAGGTGGTTGATTTCCTGGACGTGAGAGTAATGAAATCAGGCAATCAGTTTAAAACTGATATATTTAAGAAAAAAACTGACCGAAACAGTCTTTTGCGCTTTGAAAGTGCTCATCCGCCTTCACTCCTGAAATCTCTACCCCACAGTCAAATGTTGCGAGTGCGCAAAATTGTCTCAGATGAGAAAATATTAAATAAGAGATTGACTGAGATGGGTGAGAGATTCCTGGAAAAGGGTTATCCCAATAGTCTAATAAAGAAAGAAATTGAGAATGTAAAATTGATTCCAAGAATAGATTTATTGCACCCTAAGGATAGAGCAAAGAAGGAAGACAATCAGAAATATAGACTTATCTTTGTAACTGAATATAATGCACAGAGTAATGAAATACAGCGCATCATTAGGAAACACTGGAATATTTTGTCTGATTGCAATCCATCTATTATAGAATTTCAGAGCCCTCCTATGTCTGCTTTTAAAAGAAGTAGTAACATCCAAAATAAATTGGTCAAAGCTGACATTGGTCCCAGCACTAAAAACAAAAATAAACCTAGGTATATTACTACAAAAAAATACAGGTTGCTATCCCTGTCTAGGGTGTTCCTGTTGTAGCAACATGAGTAAAGGGTCAGTTTTCTATCACCCTCACACTGGCAAAAAGTATAATATAAAAGGTTATTTTACATGCTTGACCACTTTCATAATATATATGATTAAATGTCCATGTGGGGGTGTCTATATAGGGGAGTCTACCAGATCCGCTAAGGAAAGAATAATTGAACATAAGAGCAATATTAGAACTGGTAATGTGAAAGCCCCTCTAGCTGCCCATTTTATAAAAGCAAACCACTCCATAAGTCAATTGAAATTTCAAATAATTGACAAAGTTGATATTCCACGTAGAGGGGGGGATAGAGAAGTTCTATTAAAACAAAAAGAAGCATACTGGATATATGAATTAGGGAGTCTGGAGCCTAAAGGTTTAAATAGAGACTGGGACCTCACAGTATTTCTATGATTATTATTGATGAGATGTAAATTATAATTGCTGTGAAGGTTTGATAAGAAATTAGTCATTTTACTAATCATAGATACACTACTATGTATACAGAATAGGAAATTTATAAATGTAAGTTTAGTTATGAGTAAGTTAAAGTGTTGGATAAGAAAGAGTTAAACACACTTGAGCGCCACCTAGTGGTATACATGTATATAAATCACTTGTTAGTTTGTATCAGGTATGGCATGAATAAGGGAGACTAATCCCGAAACATTGCCTTTTTTACCTCCTTAATAAATGAATATTTTATCTGCTGTCACCTGCCTGCTTTTCCTTTGATCCCCAACATTTCTAAACATAAGCAGACAGAATCACATAACAAACATGATTAAAGTCCCCCATTGCTCAATAACCCCCTCAGGAGATATTAACCCTTGATTCCATAAAGATAAAGAAGTCCCACTGAGACCCTGTCTTCTATCATTACATCGACAATGAAAGTAAAATGAAACGATTTTACCGGAATCTATGCCGTGGAACAGTAACACGGTCCTTTAAGTTTGACAGATAGTAGCGTCGCTTCTGACATGGACTTCAGTGAAGAAAGCAGGCAGCGAAATTCGTCAACGCTGATTGCTTATGGAGCTGTTAATATGAGTCAGGATGGTTTCGCAGAAAGATTCTCCCTGCATCTCTGGACTCTAACTTTCATCCATGCTCTCACTGAGCAGCTGACAGGATTACTTAAAACTCCAGTCCCAGCTTGAAGAGTACTACCCTCCATAAGAGACTACTCCGTAAACTTCTGACACTTCTCTGCCAACCTCCTGTGACGAAAGGCAAAGAATGACTGGGAGATGAGGGAAGTGGGGGAGGTATTTAAGCCTTTGGCTGGGGTGTCTTTGCCTCCTCCTGGTGGCAAGGTTCTGTATTTCCCAAAAGTAATGAATGCAGCTGTGGACTCTCCCCGTTTAAGAAGAAAATAAGGTATTTTACAAGTTGCTAAATTTCTCTTGTTCTCTTTCACTTATATGTGACCCTAATAACCTGAAAATTGTTATGGAAAATGATATGAAATGATTCACTAACCGTCAGAGGCCATGAAATACACGTCAGCATTCTGTAGAAGCGAAATATGTTGATCACATAAAAGATGAAGATTACAATCATGAAGCAAATGGTGACAACTTGAAAGTAACAGAAGACGCTTAAAATAGAAAAGACTGTCAGTCTCACGCAAAGGAACCCAATCAACAAGGTCAGCTAGAAAAAAAAAAAAGAATAAATTAAAAAGCAAAGGTTACAATGTAATACAAGATAATACATTTTAAATACAGAAATAAAGAGGAATTATAAAAAAGGACAGCTGTAAAATTCCATCCCATTTAATCTGTTCTCATTGATCCATTTATCTGCTGGGGTGCATTAAATTGTTTACAAATAGATCCTTTGCTTTTATTTTGTCATTTGAAAAGGCTGCTTTTGCCAATTGAATCCACTACCTTTCATTGAAAATTTAAATACTGCAGTATTTAATAGAAAAGCTATGTAAACCGAAGACAGAAGGGGACATCCATGTGAAAGAATGGTCATGAAGCTGCTTTGAATACAATTAACTTTTTGTAAGTTGCTTGCCCAGAAACAGTGTCCCTTGGCAACCTTTTACTAACTGGGTGGTGGTGGGGCGAGGGTCACCCAATAGCTCTGCCCAAAAAGCTCTACCTTTGGCTTCATATATTTTTTACAACCAAGCAGTGATTTTATCACTATAAAGGCCAGTAACAAACAAATGCATTTGATATATTGTTTTTCATGTTTTCATCTACTTAACTGCAAAGGGATCCAAAGCACTTATATATAGTCTTTGTATGTATTCATATGTTTTATGTATATATATATATATATATATATATATATATATATATATATATATATATATATATATATATATATATATAATACATATGTACACACATATAAAAGAACTGATTAGGTTTCCCAGATTAATTACTAAATAAATGCTTGATTTATATAAAATCATAAACTAAACAGTTTTCCTATGGTGGTAATGCCTGCCAAGAAAAAATTTCAAAATATGATTAGGTTTATGTGTATTTGGTATTAAAAAATATATATAATGAGATTGAATTGCCTTGATGTGTAAGGATAATACTAATGAAGATATAGTGTAGCCCTTGGTATGTCTGAGCTAATGGGAACTATTTGAGGAAAACAAATTATGCCTACTGATTATACGATGCTTCAGTATCATGTACTTTAATTTTTTTTTTTAATTTCAAATAAGGAGGTCAATATCTATCTTTTAAAAATGTTTATGTCCTTTTGCCTGTTTTTTTATTTTTATTTTTTAAACGTTACTTAGCAGGGGAGACCCTATCAACCTTTATGAGGATGGATATAATTTAGTCACTCTGCCCTTTACCACATTACTTCTACAACTGTCCGTCACAGAATGAAGGGGCATCGCCTTTAATTAGGTACTGGGGAGTGTTCTGTAAATATCAGTAAAGTATGAACCTATGTTAGCACTTCCGTTCAGATGCTCTCTGCCAACTCCGGTCTCCCAGACCGTATCCAGAAACAAGAAATATTGAATGTGGCGGTGCTGTGTCACCTCAGGGGATGCAAGCTGCTCTTTTCCTCTGCCCAGAGGCAAAACTTTTTTAATTTTCTGCTATGAGATTTTTTTTTTCTGCAGTGTCTTTAAGAAGCTGGTGTTGCTGTGTTTGTTGCCCTTACTCGGTGTGCATGAGGACAGGTTCATGTACAGCCTGTGTATACACCATATACACCCACACTATACACACACCCACACCATACACACACCATATACAAACACACACCATATACATATATACACACACACACACCATATACCTGTGAAACCTGACTTCTTTCACCTCCAAAATAAAAAGCTCACAATGGTGTAGCACGTTTCAAATAAAATGGTAGGCGCACAAACAGGTCATACTCACAGGATTTCAGTTTTAAATCAGCCTTTTATTAGAACCATCACAAGGGTATCTTCAGATTTTATTAAACTATAGCTAGACGCGTTTCGGCAAAACAAGCCTTTCTCAAGAGCATAAAATCAATATATGTCAAAGTGGGGAGTGTTTTGCCTTGCAAGAATTACCTACGATCTTGGATCCAAGATACAGATATGTATGTATTTTGGATTTAATAAATATTTTCCTGTTTTCCTAGTATGACAAACTAGAATATCTTTCCTTGATATTTTAAAACGTAAAGTGATAGTAAATCCAAGCGTATAACAAACCCTAGGATTTACCATCAATAAAAATAAAGTGGACTACAAGTTATCAAACAAGTCAAAAAGGGTGCTAAACTCACCCTTTCTTTGCCGTTGCACAGCACTAAACACAGCAGCTCAGGCCGCCCACGGCACATCGATCTCCTTCAATGAGGCAACGTTTGCACCTCTGAACCAATAGCCGCGTGTGTCAACTGACAGGTTTCTGTATGCACGCACGGCTATTGGTTTAGAGGTGCAAGCGGCACCTCATTGGTAGAAGACCGATGTGCTGTGGGCGGCCGGAGCTGCTGAGTTTAGCGCTGTGCAACAGCACAGAAAAGGCGAGTTTAGCAACCTTTTTAACTTGTTGGGTAACTTAAAGTCCACTTTATTTTTAGTGATGGTAAATCCTAGCGTTTATTAAATGCTTGGATTTACCATCACTTTAATCAACATTATTCTATAATACAGCAAAACATGGCAAAGGTAACATTCTTTAAATTAATCTATGTGCCTTTGTTGTTATAATTATCTTCTGGTGAGTCAAAAGAGCCATTGAATATGTATATATTTCTTGTGGATTTTTTCTTAAAATATGATACAAATACTTGGCTCCTAGATTTTGAAAAAAAGTTGAATAAGCATGCAAAAATTACCTGTAAGTGTAAAAAGGAAGATATTTTAAATAAAAATGTCCTCATAATCCCATCAAAGGATTGCGCATTTGGTACTTACTGACACAGCCACTTTATTTTCGGAACAAGGAAGTTTAACAAAATTATGGTGAAATCCCACAACAATGCAATTTTAGCAATAATGATGACGCTGCTGACATGGCCATTTTTTCCCCACTCAGATAGTGCTGCTACCTTTACTGGTTAAAAAAATACTGATCATGCTCTTTAGAATAAATTAGAAACTAAAGCTGATCGTGCTTATTTTAAATAATTATTGCTTTGTAATTACATTCTAACACAATTAGAAGAGTTTTCCCCATGACAGTATCTTTATTCCCTATTTTTAATCTTTGTTTTTAAACTTTGACCTTAAAAGGACGGTCTACACCACAAATGTTATTGTTTTAAAATATAGATAATCCCTTTATTCCCTATTCCTGCATAACCAACAAAGTTATATTAATATACTTTTTACCTCTGTGATTTGCCTTGTATCTAAGCAGCTTCTGACAGCCCCCTGATCACATGACTATCTATTGACTTGCATTTAAGCCAATTAGTGCTGTGTCTGCCACAAGTCACGGGCGTGATCACAATCTTATCTATATGGCTCACATGAACTAGCACTCCCCTGTTGTGAAAAGCTAATACAAAAGCATGTGATAAGAGGCTGTCTTTAATGGCTTAGAAACAGGCAGACATTTAGAGGTTTATATGTTATAAAGTATATTAATATAAAATATTGGTTGTGCAAAGCTGTGGGATAGGTAGTAATGGCATTATCTATCTTTTTAAACAATAACAATTTTAGTGTTGACTGTCCCTTTAACCTTAAAAAATACAGACTGGGTGGCAACCCTACATGCAGATGAAAGTAAAAAGATTAGCTGAAAGATATCTTCTCCTCACAAAGCATTCTGGTGATAAAATCTGAGGTAAAATAAATAATAATTATATTGTAGCTATTTTAGGATTAATATTTATTTTACAGGCAACTTTGTATTTATTTTAACTAGGTACAATAGCTATTAAATATTTATTAACTATTTAATAACTACCTAGCTAAAAAAATACAAAATTACCTGTAAAATAAATCCTAACCTAAGTTACAATTAAACCTAACACTACACTATAATTAAATAAATTAAATACAAATACCAACAAATAAATACAAATAAATACACTAACTAAAGTACAAAAAAATAAAAAAAGAACAAAGTTACAAAAAATAAAAAAATAATTTACAAACATTATAAAAATATTGCAACAATTTTAAGCTAATTACACCTACTCTAAGCCCCCTAATAAAATAACAAAGACCCCAAAATAAAAAAATTCCCTACCCTATTCTACATTTAAAAGATACCAGCTCTATTACCTTACCAGCCCTTAAAAGGGCCTTTTGCAGGGCATGCCCCAAAGAAAACAGCTTTTTTGCCTGTAAAATAAAAATACAACCCCCCCAACATTAAAACCCACCACCCACACACCCCTACTCTAACCCAAACCCCCCTTAAATAAACATAACACTACCCCCCTGAAGATCTTCCTACCTTGAGTCTTCTTCACTCAGCCGAGTCGAATTCTTCATTCAATCCGGGCGATGTCTTCATCCAAGCGGGCGGCTGAAGAGGTCCATCATCCGGCTGAAGTCTTCATCCAAGCGGGGGCTGAAGAGGTCTTCCATCTGGCTAAAGTCTTCTATCAAGCGGCATCTTCATACTTCTTTCTTCCGGCTCCATCTTCATCCCGCCGACGCGGAACATCCTTCCTCCACGACAAACTCCCGACGAATGAAGGTTCCTTTAAATGACGTCATCCAAGATGGCGTCCCTCGAATTCCGATTGGCTGATAGGATTCTATCAGCCAATCGGAATTAAGGTAGGAATAACACACCCCTGAAGATCTCCCTACCTTGAGTCGTCTTCACCCAGCCGGGCCGAAGTCTTCATCCGATGGGGCAGAAGAGGACATCCAGACCGGCATAAGTCTTCATCCTATCCGGGCAGAAGAGGACATCCGGACCGGCAGATATCTTCATCCAAGCGGCATCTTCTATCTTCATCCATCCGGCGAGGAGCAGAGCCATCTTCTTTCCAGCCGACGCGGATCCATCCTCTTCAACCGACGCCTACTCGCCGAATGAAGGTTCCTTTAAATTACGTCATCCAAGATGGCGTCCCTCAAATTTCGATTGGCTCATAGGATCAGCCAATCGGAATTAAGATAGGAAAAATCTGATTGGCTGATTGAATCAGCCAATCAGATTCAAGTTCAATCCGATTGGCTAATCCAATCAGCCAATCAGATTGAGCTCGAATTCTATTGGCTGTTCCGATCAGCCACCTTAATTCCGATTGGCTGATAGAATCCTATCAGCCAATCGGAATTCGAGGGACGCCATCTTGGATGACGTCCCTTAAAGGAACCTTCATTCGTCGTTAGTCCGTCGGTGAAGAAGCATGGCTCCGCGTCGGCTGCTTGAAGATGATCCCGCTCCGCGCCGGATGGAAGAAGATAGAAGATGCCGTCTGGATGAAGATGTTTGCCGGTCCGGATCTCCTCTTCTGTCCGGATAGGATGAAGACTTTGGACCCTCTGGAGGAGCTCTTCTTGCCGGATAGGATGAAGACTTCGGACCCTCTTCTGGACGGATCGGTAATACCCGGCGTGGTGAAGACAAGGTAGGGAGATCTTCAGGGGCTTAGTGTTAAATAAACCTAAGGGAGGTTTGGGTTAGATTAGGGGTATGTGGGTGGTGGGTTGTAATGTGTGTGGGGGGGGTATTGTATGTTTTTTTTTTACAGGCAAAAGAGCAGAATTCTTTGGGGCATGCCCCGCAAAAAGCCCTTTTAAGGGCTGGTAAGGTAAATGAGCTTAACAATTTTTATTTTAGAATAGGGTAGGGCATTTTTTTATTTTGGGGGGCTTTGTTATTTTTTTAGGGGGCTTAGAGTAGGTGTAATTAGTTTAAAATTCTTGTAATCTTTTTAATTTTTTTTAATTTAGTGTTTTGTTTTTTTTGTAATTTAGTTTAGTTGATATAATTGTAGGTAATTGTAGGTAGTTTATTTAATTTATTTATTGATAGTGTAGTGTTAGGTTTAATTGTAACTTAGGTTAGGATTTATTTTACAGGTAATTTTGTAATTATTTTATCTAGGTAGCTATTAAATAGTTATTAACTATTTAATAGCTATTGTACCTGGTTAAAATAAATACAAATTTGCCTGTAAAATAAATATAAATCCTAAAATAGCTACAATATAATTATTATTTATATTGTAGCTATATTAGGGTTTATTTTACAGGTAAGTATTTAGCTTTAAATAGGAATAATTTATTTAATAAGATTTATTTTATTTAGTTAGATTAAAATTATATTTAACTTAGGGGGGTGTTAGTGTTAGGGTTAGACTTAGCTTTAGGGGTTAATACATTTATCAGCGTAGTGCCGGTGGGCAGATTAGGGGTTAATACTTGAAGTTAGGTGTCGGCGATGTTAGGGAGGGCAGATTAGGGGTTAATACTATTTATTATAGGGTTTTTGAAGCGGGAGTGAGGCGGATTAGGGGTTAATAACTTTATTATAGTAGCGGTGAGGTCCGGTCGGCAGATTAGGGGTTAATAATTGTAGGTAGGTAGCGGCAACGTGGGGGAGGCAGATTTAGGGGGTAATAAATATAATATAGGGGTCGGCGGGGGTTAGGGGCAGCAGATTAGGGGTTCATAGGGATAACGTAGGTTGCGGCGGTGTACGGAGCGGCAGATTAGGGGTTAAAAATAATATGCAGGGGTCAGCGATAGCGGGGACGGCAGATTAGGGGTTAATAAGTGTAAGGTTAGGGGTGTTTAGACTCGGGGTACATGTTCGGGTGTTAGGTGCAGACAAAGGAAGTGTTTTCCCATAGGAAACAACAGGGCTGCGTTAGGAGCTGAACGCTGCTTTTTTCAGCCTAAACTGCCCCATTGTTTCCTATGGGGGAATCGTGCACAAGCACGTTTTTGAAGCTGGCCGCGTCCGTAAGCACTGCTAGTATTTAGAGTTGAAGTGGCGGTAAATTATGCTATACGCTCGCTTTTTGGAGCCTAACGCAGCCCTTCTGTGAACTCTAAATACCAGCGGTATTTAAAAGGTGCGGGGGGGGAAAAAACACGCGTAGCTAACGCACCCCTTTGGCTGCAGAACTCTAAATCTAGGCGCTAGTTTGATGATGATACAGTCTGTTGTGTGATTAAACACAGGCAGGCTGAAATTAATCAGTATATAACCAGACCTGAGCAATGGAGCCGTTTTTTAAAAGGAACTAGATCTAGCAGTCACTTCCCTTAGCTGCAGAAAAATGCAAATAAAACGGAAATGTATTCTTACCTGATAAATTTGTTTATTTTACGATACGATGAGTCCACGGATTTCATCCTTACTTGTGGGATATCGCTTCCTGGTCAGCAGGAGGAGGCAAAGAGCACCACAGCAGAGCTGTATATATAGCTCCTCCCTTCCCTCCCACTCCAGTCATTCGACCGAAGTTAGGAAGTGAAAGGAAAAGCCAAGGTGCAGAGGTTACTGAAGTTTTAACAAAAAAAATTCATAACCTGTCTTAGAAAAACATGGTGGGCCGTGGACTCATCGTATCGTAAAATAAACAAATTTATCAGGTAAGAATAAATTTCCTTTTCTTTTACAAGATACGATGAGTCCACGTATTTCATCCTTACTTGTGGGATACAATACCAAAGCTATAGTACACGTATGAAAGGGAGGGACAAGACAGGGAACCTAAACGGAAGGCACCACTGCTTGAAGAACTTTTCCCCCAAAAACAGCCTCAGATGAGGCAAAAGTATCAAATTTGGAAAATTTGGAAAACGTGTGAAGAGACGACCAAGTTGCAGCTTTGCAAATCTGTTCAACAGAAGCAAAATTTTTGAATGCCCAAGAAGAAGCCACTGCCCTAGTGGAATGGGCCGTAATTCGTTCAGGAGGCTGCTGCCCAGCAGACTCGTATGCCAAACGTATGATACTCTTCAGCCAAAAAGAAAGAAAGGTAGCCGTAGCTTTCTGACCCCTACGTTTCCCTGAATAAACGACAAACAAGGAAGACGACTGACGAAAATCCTTAGTCGTCTGTAAGTAGAACTTTAAGGCACGGACCACGTCTAAATTATGTAACAGACGCTCCTTCTTAGAAGAAGGAGTAGGACACAAAGAAGGAACAACAATTTCCTGATTAATATTCTTATTAGAAACAACCTTAGGAAGAAACCCAGATTTGGTACGTAACACCACCTTATCAGAATGAAAAATAAGATAAGGAGAATCACATTGCAATGCCGAAAGTTCAGAAACTCTGCGAGCAGAAGAAATAGCAACCAAATATAAAACTTTCCAAGATAACAACTTAATATCTATGGAATGCATAGGTTCAAATGGAACCCCTTGAAGAACTTTAAGAACTAAATTCAAACTCCAAGGAGGAGCAATTGGTCTAAATACAGGCCTTATTCTAGTCAGGGCCTGACAAAAAGATTGAACATCTGGAACATCTGCCAGGCGCTTGTGCAACAAAATAGATAAGGCAGCAATCTGTCCCTTTAAGGAACTTGCTGACAACACTTTCTCCAATCCATCTTGGAGAAAAGACAAAATCCTGGGAATCCTAACCCTACTCCATGAGTAGCCCTTGGATTCAAACCAATAAAGATATTTACGCCATCTCTTATGGTAAATTTTCCTAGTAACAGGCTTATGTGCCTGAATCAACGTATCTATGACCGAATCAGAAAAACCTCGCTTCGATAAAATTAAGCGTTCTTCATGCGAGGAATATGGCTACTACAAAAGAAACAAGTCTGCATTCTATGCAGATCTCAGGTTTTACTGGGACTCCATCACCCCTAATTAGAATCCCCCCCCCCCATATTGCAAGACCCAATTGTTATACTGGTGGGCAAAGCTCAGCCAATACCATGCACCAACTCCAGGGTTGTCTCTGCATCAATTCCCTTCCCTATCCCCTCTCCTCTTCTTCTCCCCTTTTCCATTCTTCTGTTTCTCTTCTCCTCCCCTCCTTCTCAGTTTATCTCTTTCTGTTATATTACATTCAGGTTTCGCAATGTTAGAAGGTTTTTATTTGTGAAATTGCAGTGCACAGAGACTGTACACCAGATATCGTGAAAATGGACATATTTTTTTTTTTTTTTTCCTTCCTCTGAGATATCCCAGCGGAGGTATAGTTCTCTGTCAAGGGGCTTAGTGACCTCCGGAAGGTAAGATTTCTTGAACTGATCCATAACTAGATCCGCCTACGGAGGTCCACCCACTCAGTCACGCAAAGTGTTGGTATTACCCTAGTTTATATGTTGATTGGGAAGACCCCTTATCTCTCTGTTAACTACGTATTGATTGTGAAATTTTCACCTATGTAATAATTTACTGTACTATTTTCCATTGCAAAACCAATAAAAAACTATTGTTAATAATAAAATTAAGCGTTCAATCTCCAAGCAGTTAGCTGCAGAGAACTTAGATTCGGATGGTGGAAGGGTCCCTGAATGAGAAGGTCTTTCCTCAATGGAAGCTTCCACGGTGGCCGAGATGATATGTCTACCAGATCGGCATACCAAGCCCTGCGAGGCCACGCAGGAGCGATGAGGATCACCAATGCCCTCTCCTGTTTGACTCGAGCAATCCCCCCCGGACAGGAGAGCAAATGGAGGGAACACATAAGCTAGGCTGAAAGACCAAGGCACCGCCAAGGCATCTATCAGCTCGGCCTGGGGATCCCTTGACCTGGACCCGTACCTCAGGAGTTTCGCATTCTGACGAGATACCATGAGTTCCAACTCCGGTCTGCCCCATCTGAGGATCAAGTTGGAAAACACCTCCGGATAGAGTTCCCATTCTCCCGGATGGAATGTCTGTCTGCTCAGAAAATACGCCTCCCAGTTGTCCACCCCTGGAATGTGGATCGCTGACAGATGGCAAGAGTGAGCCTCCGCCCAAGTATGCAGTGCATTGAATATTGCTCTCAATTCTAGAATATTTATGGGAAGAAGAGACTCCTCCTGAGTCCATATGCCCTGGGTCCTTAGGGAGTTCCAGACTGCTCCCCATCCTATCAGGCTGGCATCCGTTGTCACTATCACCATGAGGGCCTGCGGAAGCATGTCCCCTGGGATAGATGATCCAGCGACAACCACCATAGAAGAGAGTCCCTTGTCTCCTGATCTAGAGTTATTTGAGGAGACAAATTTGTATAATATCCATTCCACTGGCTGAGCATGCTCAGTTGCAGAGGCCTGAGATGAAAACGAGCAAATGGAACGATGTCCATTGCTGCTACCATCAACCCAATTACCTCCATGCACTGAGCCACTGATGGCCGAGGATTGGTCGGAAGGGCTCGGCATGTATCCAGAATTTTTAATTTTCTAACCTCTGTCAAAAAGATTCTCATGGATAGCCGGGGCCAGACCGAAAGACAGGGCCACAAACTGAAAATGTTTGTCCAGAAAGGCAAATCTCAGGAACTTGTGATGATCTCTGTGGATAGGAACATGAAGATATGCGTCCTTCAGGTCCACGGTAGTCATAAATTGACCCTCTTGGATAATTGGAAGAATGGTACGGATAGTTTCCATCTTGAAGGATGGAACTCTGAGAAATTTGTTTAGACTTTTGAGGTCTAAAATAGGAAGGAACGTTCCCTCTTTTTTGGGAACTACAAAGAGATTTGAATAAAACCCCTGTCCCTGTTCCAGTATTGGAATGGAACATATTACTCCCATGGAGGAGAGATCTACTATACAGCGTAAGAACGCCTCTCTTTTTATCTGGTCTACAGATAATCGTGAAAGAAGAAACCTTCCTCTGGGGGAAGAGTTTTTGAACTCCAACTGATACCCCTGAGACACAATTTCTAGTGTCCAGGGATCCTTAACGTCTCTTATCCAAGCCTGGACAAAGAGAGAAAGTCTGCCCCCTACTAGATCCGGTCCCGGATCGGGGACCGCCCCTTCATGCCGACTTGGTAGTGGCAGCTTGCTTCTTGGACTGCTTACCCTTGTTCCAAGACTGGTTGGGTCTCCAAGTGGACTTGGCTTGTGAATAATCCCCTTCCTATTTAGCGGAAGTGGAGGTGGGAACCCCTTTGAAATTTCGAAAGGAGCAAAAATTACTCTTTTTATCCTGAGGGGGGAGATGACCCTTGCCTCCCGTAATGTCTGAAATCATTTCCTTCAAGTCGGGCCCGAACAGGGTCTTCCCCTTGTAAGGAATAGTCAAAAGCTTAGACTTGGATGACACATCTGTAGACCAAGACTTTAACCATAAAGCCCGACGTGCTAAGATGGCAAAGCCCGAACTCTTAGCCGCCAATTTAGTAATCTGCAGAGAAGCATCCGTACTAAACAAATTAGCTAATTTAAGAGCTTTAATCCGATCCTGTATCTCTTCCAAGGGAGTCTCTGGTCACAGTAACAATGCAGGCCACCGGTTGCAAAAGAAATCCCTGATGAACGTAAACCTTCTTAAGAAGACCCTCTAACTTCTTATCCATAGGGTCTTTAAAGGCACAACTATCCTCAAAAGGAATAGTAGTTCGCTTAGCCAGGGTAGATATAGCTCCCTCTACTTTAGGGACCGTCTGCCAAGAATCCTTTATAGCGTCAGCAGTAAGATACATTTTTTTAAATACAGGAGAAGGAGAAAAAGGAATACCAGGTCTTCCCCATTCCTTTGCAATAATCTCTGAAGTCCTTTTAGGAACTGGAAATCTGAGTAAGAAGGAACTTCCAAATATCTGTCTAACTTACTCAATTTTTCTGGCGGGACTATGATGGAGTCAGTCATCCAGAGTAACACCTCTCTCAGTAATAAACGGAGGTGTTCAAGCTTAAAAACCTGAAGGAAATCACATCAGGATCAGTTAAGGGTAAAGCACTCCCTACTTCAGAGATTTCACCCTCAGAGAGTACCTCCATACTCACCAATTCAGAGCCCCTGGAGGGTGCATCCGCAATCGCCACCATGGAATCAGTGGCATACGTGCCCCTTCTTGAACGCTTGCCGTGCGAAATAGGAAGGTTAGATAACGCATCAGAAAGCATAGAGGACATCACTGCAGCAATGTCTTTTAATGTAAATGCTGCAGACACTGGGGAAATACATGACCCTGCTTGCGCAGGCGTTAAGGGCTGTGACGCTTGGGGAGAAAGTTGTGGCATACCTTGAATCTCATCTATAGACTCCTGAGAAGCATCTGTCTTAGGCAAAGGTTTATCACAAAAAATGTGGTCACTATGATGTAAGGCTCTCTCACAACATGAAGGACAAAAAGGAACTGGAGGTTCCACTGGAGCATTTAAACACATAGAACAAGTTACAACTTGGATCTCATCTGAATCCATACTAACAGCAGTAATGTACAACAATAATAATGTCGTTAGAATTTTGTCAGTGGTTAAAGGGAATCCGATTTTACAATTACACTGTCTCTTTAAAAAATAAATTGACAACAATTTTTCCTTGCAAGCAAAACGATTATAATAACAATGTAGAAAAAATCGTATTGTCACCAAGCACCTCGCCTCAACAGCCCTGCTGAGGCGCCTACCTGCCCCCGTGGTTCCCTGACCACTCCTAGGAACACTCCGGAGCAAAGCCTATAACCGCTTGCTTTAGAGACAAACCATGCGGTCTAGGCGATACTTGCGATGCGTCACTATCAACTGGGGACTTCCGGAGTAAGAGGAACTGTGCGGCAATTACTGGAGAGCGTGCCAAAACAAAACTCCGCCCATCGTGGGCGTTGTCAAATGCATTAACCCTGGGAAATATCTTAGGCCAAAACCGCCTAAAGAAAAAGTAAATACCAGCCGCAAAACCGGAGTTCAATATCAGACTCCAGCAAGACATCCCAGCGTCAGCCCAAATAAAAGCATTAACCAGCCGCTCCTGTTATTTAATAAAGAGAAAAAGGCTAAATGCTAACAGTGTCCCAAGTGTACTTCTTATAACACACACACATTCTCTGACACCTATAGCCATGCAGGTTAACATCCCTCTATGAGGCCCACACACACTAAGGATAGGGAAGCCCTTTACTAAGAGCCCTGTTTCCCCAAATATGCAAGCAGTACAGCCAGTTCTGAGATATGCTCCAGAAGCCCCAGAAATAAAAGACTGCACTTACCTTAATGCTGAGTACCAGCATGACAATTCTCACAGTGTAAAGAGGTCCATATGCTCCCTCCTTCAGCTCCGTGAACACAGAAGGGCCTTAGTTAATACTCTCTAAGACCATCAACCTAAGGGCAGCACAAATATGGGAGACGCAGTGAAGCTAAAACCCCACCAGTTCCCAAGTCACCTGTAGCTCTACTATAGAGGCTGACAAAGAATACAGCTACATCCTACAGAAAAATAGCACACATTGGTACCATTTAAAAAATAATAAACTCTTGATTGAAAAATCTAAACTAACACCTCACTTTACCTCTTCCTATCACTAACACGGGCAAAGAGAATGACTGGGGTGGGAGGGAAGGGAGGAGCTATATATACAGCTCTGCTGTGGTGCTCTTTGCCTCCTCCTGCTGACCAGGAGGCGATATCCCACAAGTAAGGATGAAATCCGTGGACTGATCGTATCTTGTAAAAGAAAAAAACTGTTTTCTTAATGTTTTTTAAACTTAATTTGATGATGATACAGTCTGTTGTGTGATTATTTTGTTTTTGTTCATTAAACTTAGATTGATGATGATACAGTCTGTGTTTGTGTGATAATTTTAATAGGTGCGGTTTAGCAAATGTTTTTTTTTATTAAACTTAGATTGATGATGATACAATCTATTTTATTAGGTTAATAATGCTGTTTCGCATTTAAAGACTTCATTTCAAAACTTTAAAAAACATAATTTATGTAAGAACTTACCTGATAAATTCATTTCTTTCATATTGGCAAGAGTCCATGAGCTAGTGACATATGGGATATACAATCCTACCAGGAGGGGCAAAGTTTCCCAAACCTCAAAATGCCTATAAATACACCCCTCACCACACCCACAATTCAGTTTAACGAATAGCCAAGCAGTGGGGTGATAAAGAAAGGAGTAGAGAACATCAACAAAGGAAATTTGGAAATAATTGTGCTTTATACAAAAAATCATAACCACCATAAAAAGGGTGGGCCTCATGGACTCTTGCCAATATGAAAGAAATTAATTTATCAGGTAAGTTCTTACATAAATTATGTTTTCTTTTATGTAATTGGCAAGAGTTCATGAGCTAGTGACATATGGGATATCAATACCCAAGATGTGGAGTCTTCCACTCAAGAGTCACTAGAGAGGGAGGGAATAAAATAAAAACAGCCATATACCGCTGAAAAAATTAATCCACAACCCCAAATAATACGTTTATTTTCATTTTTGAAAGAAAAAAACTTAAATCAAAAGCAGAAGAATCAAACTGAAACAGCTGCCTGAAGAACTTTTCTACCAAAAACTGCTTCCGAAGAAGCAAATACATAAAAACTGTAGAATTTAGTAAATGTATGCAAAGAGGACCAAGTCGCTGCTTTGCCAATCTAATCAACTGAAGCTTCATTCTTAAAAACCCACGAAGTGGAGACTGAACTAGTAGAATGAGCTATAATTCTCTGAGGCGGGGCTTGACCCGACTCCAAATAAGCTTGAAGAATCAAAAGCTTTAACCAAGAGGCCAAGGAAATAGCAGAGGCCTTCTGACCTTTCCTAGGACCAGAAAATATAACAAATAGACTAGAAGTCTTCCTGAAATCTTAAGTAGTTTCAACATAATATTTCAATGCTCTCACCACATCCAAAAAATGTAAGGATCTTTCCAAAGGATTCTTAGGATTAGGACACAAGGAAGGGACAACAAGTTCTCTACTAATGTTGTTAGAATTCACAACCTTAAGGAAAAATTCAAATGAAGTCCGCAAAACCGCCTTATCCTGATGAAAAGTCAGAAAAGGAGATTCACAAGAAAGATCAGATAGCTCAGAAACTCTTCTAGCAGAAGAGATAGCCAAAAGGAACAACACTTTCCAAGAAAGTAGTTTAATGTCCAAAGAATGCATAGGCTCAAATGGAGGAGCCTGTAAAGCCTTCAGAACCAAATTAAGACTCCAAGGAGGAGAAATTGATTTAATGACAGGCTTAATACAAACTAAAGCCTGTACAAAACAGTGTATATCAGGAAGTATAGCAATCTTTCTGTGAAATAAAACAAAAAGAGCGGAGATTTGTCCTTTCAAGGAACTTGCAGACAAACCCTTATCCAAACCGTCCTGAAAAAACTGTAAAAATTCTAGAAATTCTAAAAGAATGCCAGCAGAATTCATGAGAAGAACACCATGAAATGTAAGTCTTTCAAACTCTATAATAAATCTTCCTAGAGACTGATTTACGAGCTTGTAACATAGTATCAATCACTGAGTCAGAGAAACCTCTATGACTTAGTACTAAGCATTCAAATTTCCATACCTTTAAATGTAATGATTTGAGATCCTGATGGAAAAATAGACCTTAAGATAGTAGGTCTGGCCGTAACGGAAGTGGCCAAGGCGGGCAACTGGACATCCGAACCAGATCCGCATACCAAACCCTGTGTGGCCATGCTGGCACTACCAGCAACACAAATGATTGTTCCATGATAATTTTGAAAAACACTCATGGAAGGAGATCTAAAGGCGGGAAGATATAAGCAGGATGATATCACCAAGGAAGTGTCAGCGCATCCACTGCTTCCGCCTGAACATCCCTGGACCTGGACAGGTATCTGGGAAGTTTTCTTGTTTAGATGAGAGGCCATGAGATCTACCTCTGGAGGACCCCACATCCGAACAATCTGAGAAAAAAACATCTGGATGGAGAAACCACTCCCCTGGATGTAAATTCTAGCGGTTGAGATAATCCGCTTCCCAATAGTCTACACCTGGGATATGCACCGCAGAGATTAGACAGGAGCTGGATTCCGCCCAAACAAGTATTCAAGATACTTTTTTCATAGCTTGGGGATTGTGAGTCCCACCCTGATGATTGACATATGCCACTGTTGTGATAATGTCTGTCTGAAAACAAATGAACGGTTCTCTCTTTAACAGAGGCCAAAACTGAAGAGCTCTGAGAATTGCACGGAGTTCTAAAATATGTATTGGAAATCTCGCCTCTTGAGATTTCCAAACCCCTTGTGTTGTCAGAGATCCTCAAACAGCTCCCCAACCTGAAAAACTCGCATCTGTTGTGATCACAGTCCAGGTTGGCCAAACAAAAGAAGCCCCTTGAACTAAATGATGGTGATTTATCCACCATGTCAGAGAGTGTCGTACATTGGGATTTAAGGATATTAAATTGAGATATCTTTGAATAATCCCTGCACCATTGATTCAGCATACAAAGCTGAAGAGGTCTCATGTGAAAATGAGCAAAGGAGATCGCGTCCGATGCTGCAGTCATGAGACCTAAAACTTCCATGCACATAGCCACTGAAGGGAATGACTGAGACTGAAGGTGCCGGCAGGCTGCAACCAATTTTAAACGTCTCTTGTCTGTTAGAGACAGAGTCATGGACACTGAATCTATCTGGAAGCCTAAAAAGGTGACCTTTGTCTGAGGAATCAAGAAACTTTTTGGTAAATTGATCCTCCAACCATGTTTCCGAAGAAACAATTCTAGTTGATTTGTGTGAGATTCTGCAGTACGTAAAGATGGAGCTAGTACCAAGATATCTTCCAAATAAGGAAACACCCCAATACCCTGTTCTCTGAATACAGAGAGTAGGACACCTAGAACCTTTGAAAAAGATTTTTGGAGCGGTTGCTAAGCCAAATGGAAGAGCAACAAATTGGTAATGCTTGTCTAGAAAAAAGAATCTCAGAAACTGAAAATGTTCTGGATGAATCGGAATATGAAGGTATGCATCCTGCAAGTCTATTGTAGACATATAATGTCCTCGCTGAACAAAAGGCAGAATAGTCCTTATAGTCACCATCTTGAAAATTGGTACTCTAACATAACGATTCAAAATTTTCAGATCCAGAACTGGTCTGAATAAATTTTCCTTCTTTGGGACAATGAATAGATTTGAATAAAACCCCAAACCTTGTTCCAGAAGAGGAACTGGCATGATTACCCCTGAAGACTCCAGGTCTGAAACACACTTCAGGAAAGCCTTAGCTTTTACTGGATTTTACTGGGATATGTGAGAGAAAAAAATCTTCTCACAGGAGGTCTTACTCTGAATCTTATTCGATACCCTTGAGAGACAATGCTCTGAATCCATTAATTTTGAACAGATTTTATCCAAATATCCTTGAAAAACCTTAATCTGCCCCCTACCAGCGGAGCTGGAATGAGGGCCGCACCTTAATGCGGACTTAGGGGCTGACTTTGGTTTCCTAAAAGGCTTGGATTTATTCCAATTTGAGGAAGGTTTCCAATTGGAGGCAGATTCCTTGGGGGGAGCCTTAGATTTACCCTTAGGTTTTTTTATCCTGAGGCAGAAAAACTCCTTTACCCCCAGTAACAGTTGAAATAATAGAATCCAACTGAGAACTAAATAAATTATTACCTTGGAAAGAAAGAGATAGTAATCTAGATTAGATGACATATCAGCATTCCAAGATTTAAGCAACAAAGCTCTTCTAGCTAATATAGCTAAAGACATGGATCTAACATCACAAATAAAATGATTAGCATGTTGCAGTAAGCAAATAATGCTAGATATGTCAGAATCCAATTCTTGTTGCGCTAAATTCTCCAACCAGAAAGTTGAAGCAGCCGCAACATCAGCCAAAGAAATTGCAGGTCTGAAAAGATGACCTGAATATAAATAGGCCTTCCTTAGATAAGGAATAGTAGTACGTTTAGCAAGAGTAGAAATAGCCCCATCAATTTTGGGGATCTTTTCCCAAAACTCTATAAATTTTGCTGGCAAAAGGATACAATATTTTAAACCTTAAAAAAGGAATAAAAGAAGTACCTGGCTTATTCCATTCCTTAGAATCATATCAGAAATAGAAAAAAAACTCCTGGAGAAACCACAGGAGGTTTAAAAACAGCATTTAAACGTTTATTAGACTGAACGTCAAGAGGACTGGTTACCTCAATATCCAAAGTAATTAACACTTCTTAATAAAGAACGCATATACTCAATTTAAAATAAATAAGTAGATTTGTCAGTGTCAATGTCTGAGGAGGATCTTCTGAATCGTATAGATCCTCATCAGAAAAAGATAAATTATCATATTGTTGGTCATTTGAAATTTCATCAACTAAATGAGAAGTTTTAAAAGACCTATTACATTTATTTGAAGGTGGAAATGCAGACAAAGCCTTCAGAATAGAATCAGAAACAAATTCTTTAAAAATTTACTGGCATATTATGCACATTAGAAGTTGAAGAAACTGCAACTGGCAATGTACTATTACTGATGGACACATTATCTGAATGTAAAAGTTTATCAAATTCAGTGACATAATTTCTACAACTTTACAACAAATGCACTTAGCTTTGGTAGAACCGATGTCAGGCAGCAATGTTCCAGCAGAAGCTTCTGAGGCAGGGTCAAAGTGAGACATCTTGCAAAATGTAAGAGAAAAAACAACATATAAAGCAAAATTATCTATTTCCTTATATGACAGTTTCAGGAATGGGAAAAAATGCAAATAGCATAGCCCTCTGATAGAGAAAAAATCAAGAGGCAAACATCAATGGGGTATTGAAATAATGAAAAAGTTTGGCGCCAAAAAATGACGCACAACGTAACTAAACTTTTTTGGCGCCAAAAAATAACCGGAAATGACACACTTGCATCACTAACGACGCAACCGTGTGAAAGGTCTCGGTGTCAAGTATGACGCCGGAAATGACGAAAAATTTTCGCGCCAAAAAATGACGCAATAAAGTTTAGCATTTGTCACACCCGCGGGCCTAATACCACCCGCAATTTGTAAGAAGTAGTCAATTGAAAAAAAGACTAAACCCCAGGTAAGAAATAAATTTAATTTTAAAAAGATGTTTATATTCCCCAAATATGAAACTGACAGTCTGCAGAAAGAAATACATGAACCTGACTCATGGCAAATATAAGTACAATACATATATTTAGAACTTTATATAAATGCATAAAGTGCCAAACCATAGCTGGGGTGCCTTAAGTAATAAAAAACATACTTACCAAAAGACACCCATCCACATATAGCAGATAGCCAAACCAGTACTAAAACTATTATCAGTAGAGGTAATGGTAATTTGAGAGTATATCGTCGATCTGAAAAGGGAGGTAGGAGATGAATCTCTACGACCGATAACAGAGAACCTATGAAATAGACCCCCGTTAGGGAAATCATTGTATTCAATAAGTGATACTCCCTTCACGTCCCTCTGGAATTCGCTGTACTCTGAGAGGAATCGGGCTTCAACAATGCTGAGAAGCGCATATCAATGTAGAAATCTTAGCACAAACTTACTTCACCACCTCCATAGGAGGCAAAGTTTGTAAAACTGAATTGTGGGTGTGGTGAGGGGTGTATTTATAGGCATTTTGAGGTTTGGGAAACTTTGCCCCTCCTGGTAGGATTGTATATCCCATATGTCACTAGCTCATGGACTCTTGCCAATTACATGAAAGAAATAATGTATTAGGTGTTACTTATATCAATTTTGAGAGGGGCCTGGAACCTAACTCCCTCACTTCCCATTGACTTACATTATAAACTGGGTTTCAATTTACAACGGTTTCGATTTACAACCATTCCTTCTGGAACCTAACCCCGGCGTAAACTGAGGGCTACCTGTATATATATATATATATATATATATATATATATATATCTTCCTTTCTTACATATAGATGTTCATATGATTATTTCTAGTCAGCTCTTTATAAAATAGTTACTTAAACTGATTGTAAACTTTAATGAATTAAAGCCCAGGATCAAAATATAATAAAGTTTACAAAGATGCTTATTTTTAAAATTCTTACCTTTGTGTTATGATAAACATAACGCCGATCCTCCGCCTGCATCTCCTGCTTTCTTTAGCATATGGATGACGAATCCGGCTTCCTCCAATCATTGTGTGCCCCACAAGCTGGACGCTAAAGGGAGCTTGCAACGATTGGAGGAAGCGGGATTTATCTTCGATCTGCTAAAGAAAGCAGGAGATGCGGGCTTAGGATCAGCGTTATGTTTACCATAATGCAAAGGTAAGTCGTTTAAAAGGTTGCTCTAAAAGAACAAGTGTTTGAAAGCACCACCTAACAAAGGAGTAGCTGTCCAAATAAAGTTTATTTTCAGTTCCAAGTACTAAACTGTGATTCTGCTTAAATGACTGACAAGCATAACTCCAAGCAGACAAACTTGGAACAGAGCTGTGAGCTAGAACTGAACCTTTCTGAATGGACATGTCCCTAAAAAGCCAACACTATACCAATCATAAAACACCAAACAGCAGAACAACATTTAGCATCCTCTTATAGTAATTCAACTGTGCAATTCAATATGACTCTCACAAAGAAACCATGGGGGGGGGGAATAAAGCTGTTCACACAGTAAAGAAAATAATGTAATATAAAGAAAAACCCTCACATTTGCATAATGTCATGTGCCTGCTTTCCTGTGCATGTCTTTAAATCATTCAAGCAGGAAGCATTTATTTGATAAACAGATCTTCAGAATAGCTTAAAGGGACTGTCTACTCAAAATTAAACTTTCATGATTCAGATAGGGCATGCAATTTTAAACAACTTTCCAATTTACTTCTATTATCTAATTTGCTAAATTCTTTAGATATCCTTTGTTGAAGAAAAAGCAATGCACATGTGTGAGCCAATCACACAAGGCCTCTATGTGCAGCAACCAATCAGCAGCTACTGAGCATATCTAGATATGCTTTTCAGCAAGTGATATCAAGAAAATGAAGCAAATTAGATAATAGAAGTAAATTAGAAAGTTGTTTAAAATGACATGCTCTTTCTAAATCACGAAAGAAAAAAATTGGGTTTCATTTCCCTTTAACATGTCAGAAAAAAATAGACTTCTAAATGACAGGGCTTCTATGGTAACCAGCTTGTTTCTCAATAGTGAAATAGATTAGTGGACATCCATAAGAATGTCAAGTAAACAACATCTTTACTTTACAAACAATATAATAAAATAAAGAAAGCCCTAAAAGTGTATGACCTTATTTCAGGTTATCGTAAAGCAATGGGATTATTTAGTATCTCAAATATTGGGTTTTATATTTAAAAATAAGCTGATTTGAACCTAATGTGCTTGTGGAAACTC
Organism: Bombina bombina; assembly: GCF_027579735.1. Classification (NCBI taxonomy): domain Eukaryota; kingdom Metazoa; phylum Chordata; class Amphibia; order Anura; family Bombinatoridae; genus Bombina; species Bombina bombina. The sequence goes on along the minus strand of NC_069503.1, from coordinate 420,944,688 downwards.
AACTTGTAACTGTAACAGAAGTTAAGAAGCAGCGTTCGTAAGACTGCTGTTTCTTAACTTCTCCGCCACCTTTTAGGTTGGCGGACAGAAATAATTTCGATTTGATCGGGATGATTGACACCCCCTGCTAGCAGCCGATTGTGAGCAGAGGGCAGGGGGCGGTATTGCACAACCATTTAACAAGAACGCTACAGCGGATCTTGTCCGCTCAACCTTTATTAAATCTAGCCCTAAGAAGTTACCATAACACACTCCCTTTAGAGACAAGTGGTTAATCTGTCATGTCATTAAATGGACATTAAACACTAAGGGCTACATTTTTCATTCATTTGAAGAAATCTCCTCTAAGTTCTCTGCATCTCGCCATCGGATAGGTGCACATGTACACTGTTATCATTTAATCGCTCGTATTTTTACACTTTTTTCCAAAGGCGAGATGCAGCGTGATATTGATAAATCTCTCCATTAGGAGTAAATTTGTGCCCTATTTATTATTAAAAGTAAGCGAAATTATAGTGTATAATAGAATCTTAGTTGTAACGTTATTTGGATAGAAATATAAGTTCTAAACATAGTTTTTACAGGTTATTTGTGTATGTACCAAAAATATGTATCTTTTTGTAATACATTTTAATAGTTTAATTAAAGGGACACTAAACCCAAATTTTTTTCTTTTGTGATTCAGATAGAACATGCAATTTTAAGCAACTTTCTAATTTACTCCTATTATCAATTTTTCTTCGTTCACTTGCTATCTTTATTTGAAAAAGAAAGCATCTAAGCTTCTTTTTTGGTTCAGTACTCTGGACAGCACTTTTTTATTGGTGGATGAATTTATCCACCAATCAGCTAGAATAACCCAGGTTATTCACCAAAAATGAGCCGGCATCTAAACTCACATTCTTGCATTTCAAATAAAGATACCAAGAGAATGAATAAAATTTGATAATAGGAGTAAATTACAAAGTTGCTTAAAATTACATACTCTATCTGTGTCATGAAAGAAAAAAATTGGGTTCAGTGTCCCTTTAATCTTTTTGATTGTCAAATAATAATAATCTTAAAAACATTATTAATTTTTCTAGTCATGTTCACATATATTCATTAAAAAAACTTACACTTTCTACAAAAGAAAAAAAATAATCTTCATTGCTCTAAAAGATTTACCGTATTTTTCGCTCCATAAGACACACATTTTTCCCCCCTCAAAAGTAAGGAGAAATGTCTGTACGTCTTATGGAGCGAATGTGTGAACAGTCGGTTTACCTTTGGCCCCGCCCACTGACTTTGATTATCCCAGCGGCGCGAAATTGAAAGGAGTGGACTGAAGAGACTGTCTGAGACCCGTCGCATATTCAAGGTAAAAGTCCCCCGGCCCCACTAACACCAATGCTTTTTTTTTCTCAGTCACTATAAAATATCATGTGCCAGAATAGGCAGTGAAGCCTCACTCCTTACCAGTACAAATCTGACATTCTCCTGTTCCTCTCCCCACGCCGTCCATAGCCTTAAAATATCAATAAACTTGTGCAGTGTTATTATGTGGTTTTCTGTGCGGGGACATTACAGCTTGAGAGTCATATTCTATAAACAAAAATATGTTATTTTTTTATTTTTATCTCGACTCTATGCTTTGTACTCTGACTGTAATCATCAACTGTAAGCCGCAGCACCATATGAAAAAAATGAGTGGCTCCCGGTTCCGCCTCCAGCAAAGGGAAGAAGAAACAAACAACTATATAAAGTTAAAATGAAGCGTTTATTCAAGTACAGACGGTACTTGAATAAACGCTTCATTTTAACTTTATATACCGTTGTTTCTTCTTCCCTTTGCTGGAGCCTGGAGGCGGAACCGGGAGCCACTAATTTTTTTCTTATGGTGCCGAGCCGTGCTGCGGCTTACAGTTTGATACAGAGTACACTGACTCACTGACTGATCTGAGAGCGCAGAGCGGCTCTATTTCTTGCGCTGTTTCGATAGGCACAGTGTCACTACCAAATCCACTAGCTATCGCTAAACTCCTGAGTGGAAAGTCTTCTGTTCACTCACTGACACTGTTCACTTCTAGGTTACAAGCCGAGTGTCTACCATCCAGGCAAAGTACTCTGACTACTGATAAGCTGTGGCCCATGAGGCATATTTAAATACATAGCCTTGCCTGCCCCTTACAGTACCTTCTACACTTACATCTCTCCCTCCCTCCTCTCCCTCCCTTCTCTCCCTCCCTCCTCTCCCTCCCTCCCTAATCTCCCTCCCTCCTCTCCCTCCCTCCCTCTCTCCCTCCCTCTCTCCCTCCCTCTCTCCTCTCCCTCCCTCCTCTCTCTCTCCCTTCTATCTCCCTACCTTCTCTCTCCCTCCCTTCTCTCTCTCCCTCCCTTCTCTCTCCCTCCCTTCTCTTTCTCTCTCCCTCCCTTCTCTTTCTCTCTCCCTCCCTTCTCTCCCTCCCTTCTCTCTCTCTCTCTCTCCCTCCCTTCTCTCTCTCCCTCCCTTCTCTCTTCCTCCCTTCTCTCTCTCTCTTCCTCCCTTCTCTCTCTCCCTCCCTCCCTTCAGGATTCAGGAACTTCCTAAACACCTTGAGTGCAGCGTTGTTCCGTTAGTTATCATTACTGTAAAGCTGTATCATTACTGTAAGGCTCTCAAGGGGGAGAGGGAAGAACAACAAGCAGTTGTATTTTTTTTCTTGTTTTCCTCCTCTAAAAACTAGGTGCGTCTTATGGTCAGGTGCGTCTTATGAAGCGAAAAATACGGTATATACTTTCACACCATGCTGAGCTTATGACTCTTTAATGCAAATATGTGAGTGATGGCAAACATGGTGTCCATACATGAGTCAACAACCGTGTTTATCAAGATGAAAATGTCTGCAAAATGAAGGCTGGCTCATGCCTACCACAGCACTGGACACAGTCTGAACCTGTAGCCACAAAATGCTACACTGCCAATAATTTTAACATTGCTGGGATTGTCCTTGTTCTTCTGGTGTTAGGCTCAAGATCATTCTGTTTAAGAGCATAGAGATTGTGTATACTCCCCCTATTAATACAAAATTGTTGTTTAATCTCGTTATCTGATAATGCCTGTAATCCACAATGGGGTAAAAACACTCTGGGCACTCTTTGGCGTCTACGTAAGGGCAAATTTGCATCATCTTGACGACTTTCGCGGCCCCTTGTCAATGAAATAGCTGACAAAATCAAGAAAAGGTGGAGTAAATTGAATGCTCTCCACTGTGTTTAGGGAGAACTTTTGTGGGTGTATTAGTAGGAGAACTTTATGTTCTCCTCGGGAGCAAATTAATGATAAATAGATACTCTGGCGAGAAGTAAGGCGGATTGTTTAAAATACCACCGGAAAAGGGCATTTTAAAGCTTTATTTGGCGCAAATGTGCGCCTAGGTGAGAGAGAGTAGAGTGCGAGAATTTAACAGTCGTATTTGCTCATTTTTAAGCGTATTTTGGAATGATAAATAGGAGAAATTACGACGGTTTAATTTTAGGCTCAAATGTAGGAGAACATGAATGATAAATCAAGCCCTAAATACATTTCATGTTCCTCCTTCTAACTATGGTTGTCAGGATTTTGGAACTTAGGTTGAACTGCAGTTATCTGAAGGAAAGTTGCTGCACATGTGCAAACACGTCTGCACTGGAATACAGTGAAAGTTAGATTTTAACATGGCATCACCCATGGCTAGAGGTAGGCAGGGCATAACCTTAATAGTATGCTTATAAAATGTATTTAGTGTTTAATGTCCCTTTAAACAATATTTTTTATTAAACCAGTTACCGTTTAAAGTGGGAAAATATAAGTTGAGTCTCATTGCTTTTTTTAATTCTTATAAGTAGTATGTGGGAGAACTTTTCATTTGAAAATTGAGTCTTGTCAGTTACAGTTAAAGGCAGTGGCATATTACTGCCTAGGCAAACTAGGCACATGCCTAGGGCAGCAGCTTAGAGGGGACAGCTATTTTTGGAGCTTCAGTGTCGACTCGTACTTCTAATACCAGAGCGTGTGTACTTTGACTTACTCTGGGCGCATAATCCAGTTTGCATAGCACTATGGCTCTTTGATACACCCCTCAAGCTATATTTATCTCCATTACTGGGCTTCATTGTATGACACAATGAAGCCGGAAGAAGCCCAGTATAGCGTGGGTAAAAACATAATTTATGCTTACCTGATAAATTCCTTTCTTCTGTTGTGTGATCAGTCCACGGGTCATCATTACTTCTGGGATATAACTCCTCCCCAACAGGAAATGCAAGAGGATTCACCCAGCAGAGCTGCATATAGCTCCTCCCCTCTACGTCAGTCCCAGTCATTCGACCAAGAATCAACGAGAAAGGAGTAACCAAGGGTGAAGTGGTGACTGGAGTATAATTTAAAAGATATCTACCTGCCTTAAAACAGGGCGGGCCGTGGACTGATCACACAACAGAAGAAAGGAATTTATCAGGTAAGCATAAATTATGTTTTCTTCTGTTATGTGTGATCAGTCCACGGGTCATCATTACTTCTGGGATACCAATACCAAAGCAAAAGTACACGGATGACGGGAGGGATAGGCAGGCTCATTATATAGAAGGAACCACTGCCTGAAGAACCTTTCTCCCAAAAATAGCCTCCGAAGAAGCAAAAGTGTCAAATTTGTAAAATTTGGAAAAAGTATGAAGCGAAGACCAAGTTGCAGCCTTGCAAATCTGTTCAACAGAGGCCTCATTCTTAAAGGCCCAAGTGGAAGCCACAGCTCTAGTGGAGTGAGCTGTAATTCTTTCAGGAGGCTGCTGCCCAGCAGTCTCATAGGCTAAACGTATTATGCTACGAAGCCAAAAAGAGAGAGAGGTAGCAGAAGCTTTTTGACCTCTCCTCTGTCCAGAGTAAACGACAAACAAGGAAGAAGTTTGGCGAAAATCTTTAGTTGCCTGCAAGTAGAACTTGAGGGCACGAACTACATCCAGATTGTGTAGAAGACGTTCCTTCTTTGAAGAAGGATTTGGACACAAGGATGGTACAACAATCTCTTGATTGATGTTCCTGTTAGTGACTACCTTAGGTAAGAACCCAGGTTTAGTACGCAGAACTACCTTGTCTGAGTGAAAAATCAGATAAGGGGAATCACAATGTAAGGCTGACAACTCAGAGACTCTTCGAGCCGAGGAAATAGCCATTAAAAACAGAACTTTCCAAGATAACATTCTTATATCAATGGAATGAAGGGGTTCAAACGGAACACCCTGTAAAACGTTAAGAACTAAGTTTAAACTCCATGGTGGAGCAACAGCTTTAAATACAGGCTTGATCCTAGCTAAAGCCTGACAAAAGGACTGGACGTCTGGATTTTCTGACAGACGTCTGTGTAACAAGATGGACAGAGCTGAAATCTGTCCCTTTAATGAACTAGCTGATAAACCCTTTTCTAAACCTTCTTGTAGAAAGGACAATATCCTAGCGATCCTAACCTTACTCCAGGAGTAACCTTTGGATTCGCACCAGTATAGGTATTTCCGCCATATTTTATGGTAAATCCTTCTGGTAACAGGCTTCCTAGCCTGAATCAGGGTATCAATAACCGACTCAGAAAAACCACGTTTTGATAAAATCAAGCGTTCAATTTCCAAGCAGTCAGCTTCAGAGAAGTTAGATTTTGGTGTTTGAATGGACCCTGTATCAGAAGGTCCTGTCTTAGAGGTAGAGACCAAGGCGGACAGGATGACATGTCCACCAGATCTGCATACCAAGTCCTGCGTGGCCATGCAGGTGCTATTAGAATTACTGATGCTCTCTCCTGTTTGATTTTGGCAATCAATCGAGGAAGCAGCGGGAAGGGTGGAAACACATAAGCCATCCTGAAGTTCCAAGGTGCTGTCAAAGCATCTATCAGAACTGCTCCCGGATCCCTGGATCTGGACCCGTAGCGATGAAGTTTGGCGTTCTGGCGAGACGCCATGAGATCTATCTCTGGTTTGCCCCAACGTCGAAGTATTTGGGCAAAGATCTCCGGATGAAGTTCCCACTCCCCCGGATGAAAAGTCTGGCGACTCAAGAAATCCGCCTCCCAGTTCTCCACTCCCGGGATGTGGATTGCTGACAGGTGGCAAGAGTGAGACTCTGCCCAGCGAATTATCTTTGATACTTCCATCATTGCTAGGGAGCTTCTTGTCCCTCCCTGATGGTTGATGTAAGCTACAGTCGTGATGTTGTCCGACTGAAACCTGATGAACCCCCGAGTTGTTAACTGGGGCCAAGCCAGAAGGGCATTGAGAACTGCTCTCAATTCCAGAATGTTTATTGGAAGGAGACTCTCCTCCTGATTCCATAGTCCCTGAGCCTTCAGAGAATTCCAGACAGCGCCCCAACCTAGTAGGCTGGCGTCTGTTGTTACAATTGTCCAGTCTGGCCTGCTGAATGGCATCCCCCTGGACAGGTGTGGCCGATGAAGCCACCATAGAAGAGAATTTCTGGTCTCTTGATTCAGATTCAGAGTAGGGGACAAATCTGAGTAATCCCCATTCCACTGACTTAGCATGCATAATTGCAGCGGTCTGAGGTGTAGACGTGCAAAAGGTACTATGTCCATTGCCGCTACCATTAAGCCGATCACCTCCATGCATTGAGCTACTGACGGGTGTTGAATGGAATGAAGGACGCGGCATGCATTTTGAAGCTTTGTTAACCTGTCTTCTGTCAGGTAAATCTTCATTTCTACAGAATCTATAAGAGTCCCCAAGAATGGAACTCTTGTGAGAGGAAAAAGAGAACTCTTCTTTTCGTTCACCTTCCATCCATGCGACCTTAGAAATGCCAGAACTAACTCTGTATGAGACTTGGCAGTTTGAAAGCTTGAAGCTTGTATTAGAATGTCGTCTAGGTACGGAGCTACCGAAATCCCTCGCGGTCTTAGTACCGCTAGAAGGGCACCCAGAACCTTTGTGAAGATTCTTGGAGCCGTAGCCAGTCCGAATGGAAGAGCTACAAACTGGTAGTGCCTGTCTAAGAAGGCAAACCTTAGGTACCGGTGATGATCTTTGTGGATCGGTATGTGAAGGTAAGCATCCTTTAAATCCACTGTGGTCATGTACTGACCCTCTTGGATCATGGGTAAGATTGTCCGAATAGTTTCCATTTTGAACGATGGAACTCTTAGGAATTTGTTTAGAATCTTTAAATCTAAGATTGGCCTGAAAGTTCCCTCTTTTTTGGGAACCACAAACAGGTTTGAGTAGAACCCTTGTCCTTGTTCCGACCGTGGAACCGGATGGATCACTCCCATTAATAACAGATCTTGTACGCAGCGTAGAAACGCTTCTTTCTTTATCTGGTTTGTTGACAACCTTGACAGATGAAATCTCCCTCTTGGGGGAGATAATTTGAAGTCTAGAAGGTATCCCTGAGATATGATCTCTAGAGCCCAGGGATCCTGAACATCTCTTGCCCAGGCCTGGGCAAAGAGAGAGAGTCTGCCCCCCACTAGATCCGGTCCCGGATCGGGGGCTCTCGGTTCATGCTGTCTTTGGGGCAGCAGCAGGTTTCCTGGCCTGCTTGCTCTTGTTCCAGGACTGGTTAGGCTTCCAGCCTTGCCTGTAACGAGCAACAGCTCCTTCCTGTTTTGGTGCAGTGGAGGTTGATGCTGCTCCTGTTTTGAAATTCCGAAAGGGACGAAAATTAGACTGTCTAGCCTTAGCTTTGGCTTTGTCTTGAGGTAGGGCGTGGCCCTTACCACCTGTAATGTCAGCGATAATTTCTTTCAAACCGGGCCCAAATAAAGACTGCCCCTTGAAAGGTATATTAAGTAATTTGGACTTAGAAGTCACATCAGCTGACCAGGATTTTAGCCACAGCGCCCTACGTGCCTGTATGGCGAATCCTGAGTTCTTAGCCGTGAGTTTAGTTAAATGTACTACGGCCTCCGAAATGAAAGAATTAGCTAGTTTAAGGACTCTAAGCCTGTCCGTAATGTCGTCTAGCGTAGATGAACTAAGGTTCTCTTCCAGCGACTCAATCCAAAATGCTGCCGCAGCCGTAATCGGCGCGATACATGCAAGGGGTTGTAATATAAAACCTTGTTGAACAAACATTTTCTTAAGGTAACCCTCTAACTTTTTATCCATTGGATCTGAAAAAGCACAGCTATCCTCCACCGGGATAGTGGTACGCTTAGCTAAAGTAGAAACTGCTCCCTCCACCTTGGGGACCGTCTGCCATAAGTCCCTAGTGGTGGCGTCTATTGGGAACATCTTTCTAAATATTGGAGGGGGTGAGAACGGCACACCGGGTCTATCCCACTCCTTAGTAACAATTTCAGTTAGTCTCTTAGGTATAGGAAAAACGTCAGTACTCGCCGGTACCGCAAAGTATTTATCCAACCTACACAGTTTCTCTGGTATTGCAACGGTGTTACAATCGTTAAGAGCTGCTAAGACCTCCCCTAGTAATACACGGAGGTTCTCCAATTTAAATTTAAAATTTGAAATATCTGAGTCCAATTTGTTTGGATCAGAACCGTCACCCACAGAATGAAGCTCTCCGTCCTCATGCTCTGCGAGCTGTGACGCAGTATCAGACATGGCCCTTGCATTGTCAGCGCACTCTGTTCTCACCCCAGAGTGATCACGCTTGCCTCTTAGTTCTGGTAATTTAGACAAAACTTCAGTCATAACAGTAGCCATATCTTGTAATGTTATCTGTAATGGCCGCCCAGATGTACTAGGCGCCATAATATCACGCACCTCCCGGGCGGGAGATGCAGGTACTGCCGCGTGAGGCGAGTTAGTCGGCATAACTCTCCCCTCGCTGTTTGGTGAAATTTGTTCACATTGTACAGATTGACTTTTATTTAAAGTAGCATCAATACAGTTAGTACATAAATTTCTATTGGGCTCCACCTTGGCATTGGAACAAATGACACAGATATCTTCCTCTGAGTCAGACATGTTTAACACACTAGCAAAAAACTTACAACTTGGTTATAATCTTTTTTAGCAAAAAAATACTGTGCCTCAAAGAGGTACTAAACGATTAAATAACAGTTGAAATAATGAACTGAAAAACAGTTATAGCATCAAACTTTAAAACAACACAACTCTTAGCAAAGGTTTGTTCCCATTAGTAAAATAACAATAATTAAATTTGACATAAAAAGTACAAAGCAACGTTTTTATGCACAGTCACTATAAGAATTCTCACAGCTCTGCTGAGAGAAGTTACCTCCCTTCAAAGAAGTTTGAAGACCCCTGAGATCTGTCAGAGATGAACCGGATCATGCAGGAAAAATAAAAGTGACTGACTGGAATTTTTTGATGCGTAGTAAAGAGCGCCAAAAACGGCCCCTCCCTCTCTCACACAGCAGTGAAGAGAAACGAAACTGTCACAATTACAAGCAAAAAACTGCCAAGTGGAAAATAATGCCCAAATATCTATTCACACAGTACCTCAGCAATGTAAACGATTCTACATTCCAGCAAAACGTTTAGCATGATAAATAGTTATTAAAAGTATTAGTGACCTTTAGCAGAGTAGTTCCGGTGAAATACCATCCCCAGAATACTGAAGTGTATACATACATGTCATTTTAACGGTATGGCAGGATTTTCTCATCAATTCCATTCAGAAAATAAAAACTGCTACATACCTCAATGCAGATTCATCTGCCCGCTGTCCCCTGATCTGAAGCCTTTACCTCCCTCAGATGGCCGAGAACAGCAATATGATCTTAACTACTCCGGTTAAAATCATAGTAAAAAACTCTGGCAGCTTCTTCCTCAAACTCTGCCAGAGAAGTAATAACACGCTCCGGTGCTATTGTAAAATAACAAACTTTTGATTGAAGTCATAAAAACTAAGTATAATCACCATAGTCCTCTCACACATCCTATCTAGTCGTTGGGTGCAAGAGAATGACTGGGACTGACGTAGAGGGGAGGAGCTATATGCAGCTCTGCTGGGTGAATCCTCTTGCATTTCCTGTTGGGGAGGAGTTATATCCCAGAAGTAATGATGACCCGTGGACTGATCACACATAACAGAAGAAATACGCATAGCTTTTACATTATTAGAGGGAATGTAGCTGACCCTGATCGCTGAATTGAGTGGAGGACTCTGAATATACATTCGTTGAGACTGTCAGCCATTATGATGTGCCCCATGCACATCAAAATGGTACCATGGACCTAGTGAGGATGAGAATCACCTGATCAAGATATTTACACTCTTGTGATGTCCTACTTGATATGGAGGCTGACTATAGAACCCCTTCAGCAGTTTAATTAAATTACTGACTAGAGATAGAAGGGACCTTTACTGTTGTGAGTCGGCAATAGTTCCTCATATATGTAATATTTTGCTGCTAATCAGGATGGCACGATACAAATATAAATGGCACCTATAATAATTACTGTGTTTAATTAGTGGTGATTTACATGATATCCCTGAATTGAAACTAGACAGACACAGGCTGCCAATACTCCAAGCAAGTGAGCTCCGTTTGGAGAATCAGTCTGGTGAATGAACATATTAGGATACAGTCTGGAGCTAAAATAACACAGTGACAAATTCTGTTTATATGGCACACGGTCATAATTTTAGTATAAAATGCATTGTTTTGTAGTTGTTATCAGTTAAAGCCAATCAGGGAAAGCTATGTCACAGGTTGGCATTGAGATCTTAAAGTGAAAGTCCATGCTAGCGTTTGTGAAACGCTAGGATTGACTATTGAAACAAATAAAGGGAACTTTCATTCATGAAGTATAAGATACTTCATGTAGAAAGCTCCTTTATTTGTTTCAACCGATCGCCGTTCTGAGCTGCTAAGGAAGCCCATGTCAGATCGCTGTTTTGCTTGAGAGATTACGTTTTCACTTCTTAGGCAATAGCCGTGCGGTAAAGCCAGATTTACCGCACGGCTATTGACTAAGAGGTGAAAACGTCATCTCTCAAGCAAAACAGCGATCTGCCGTGGGCTTCCTTAGCAGCTCAGAATTGCGATCGGTTGAAATTAATAAAGGAGCTTTCTGCATGAAGTATGTTCATGGTTAGTTGCTTAAGCCACACCAATGGGTTAACAGATGCATAAAATCCAACAAATAGCCATGAAATCTCCATAGACAAACATTGGCAGTATAATGGGTCATACTGGGTCTTGGAGGTGTGTTTGGGGTCGTTATCATGTTGGAATACTGCCCTGCGGCCCAGTCTCCGAAGAGAGGGGATCACGCTCTGCTTCAGTATGTCACAGTACATAATGGCATTCATGGTTCCCTCAATTAACTGTAGCTCCCCAGTGCTGGCAGCACTCATGCAGGCCCAGAACATGACACTCCCATCACCATGCTTAACTGAAGGCAAGACACACTTGTCTTTGTACTCCTCACCTGGTTGCCACTACACACGCTTGACACCATCTGAACCAAATAAGTTTATCTTGGTCTCATTGGAGCACAGGACATGGTTCCAGTAATCCATGTCCTTAGTCTGCTTGTCTTCAGAAAAATGTTTGAGGGCTTTCTTGTTCATCATCTTTAGAAGAGACTTCCTTCTGGGATGAGAGCCATACAGACCAATTTGCTGCAGTGCACGGCGTATGGTCTGAGCACTGACAGGCTGACCCCCCACCCCTTCAACCTCTGCAGCAATGCTGTCAGCACTCATACGTCTATTTGCCAAAGACAACTTCTGGATATGACGCTGAGAACGTGCACACAACTTCTTTGGTCGACCATGGCGAGGCCTGTTCTGAGTGGAACCTGTCCTGTGAAAGTACTATATGGTCTTGCCCACCGTGCTGCAGCTCAGTTTCAAGGTCTTGGCAAACTTCTTATAGCCTAGGCCATCTTTATTTAGAGAAACAATTCTTTTTTTCAGATCCTCAGAGAGTTCTTTGCCATGAGGTGCCATGTTGAACTTCCAGTGACCAGTATAAGAGTGTGAGAGAGCGATAACACTAAATTTAACACACTTGCTCCCCATTCACACCCGAGACCTGTAACACTAACGAGTCACATGACACCGGGAGGGGAAATGGTTAATTGGGCACAATTTAGACATTTCCACTTAGGGGTGTACTCACTTTTGTTGACAATGGTTTAGACATTAATGGCTGTGTGTTGAGTTATTTTGAGGGGACAGCAAACTTACACTGTTATGCAGGCTGTACACTTACTACTTTACATTGTAGCAAAGTGTCATTTCTTCAGTGTTGTCACACAAAAAGATATAATAAAATATTTACAAAAATGTGAGGGGTTTACTCACTTTTGTGAGATACTGTATATATCTGTGTGTGTATGCTCAAAGCCGCACACAAGCGGTATCAAGCCTGCACACAGAAAAAAACAATTGCACACAATGAAATTTTTTTTACAGGGAACATTGATGGACAGTGCACACCTACTATTTATTGAGGTTAGTTGCTTAAGCCACACCAATGGGTTAACAGATGCATAAAATCCAACAAATAGCCATGATATCTCCATAGACAAACATTGGCAGCATAATGGGTCATAATAAAGAGCTCAGTGACTTTTAAAGTTGTCACTGTCATGGGATGCCACCCTTGCCACAAGTTAGTTCATGAAATATCTGACCTACTAGATCTGCCTCAGCAACCTATAAGTGCTATTATTGTGAATTGGAAGCCTCTAGGAGCAACAACAACCTAGCCAAGAAGTGTTAGACAACGCACACTCACAGAGTGGGGCTGCCAAGGGCTGAAATGAATAGCATATCAGTTGCCTATCATCACTCACTACAGAGTTCCAAACTGCCTCTGGAAGCACCATCAGCACAAGAATTGTGCATCAGAAGCTTCATGAAATTAGTTTCCATGTCTAAAAAGCTGTACACAACCTTTATATCATCATCGGTTGGAGTGGTGTAAAGTACTGTGCCACTGGACTCTGGAGCAGTAGAAACATGTTCTCTGGAGTGCTGAACAGGCTTCACTATCTGGCAGTCTGATGGAAGAATTTGGGTGAGGAAGATGCCAAGAGAAATCTACTTATTGGAGGAGGGATAATAGTTGGGGGCTTTTTTTCAAGCTTTGGGATAGGCCCCTTAGTTCCAGTGAGGGGTATTTTAGACAATTGGGTGCTTCCAAATTAGTGGCAAGAGTTTAGGGAATGCCTATTCCTGTTCAAGCATGACTGTGTCCCTGTGCACAAATGTTTTTCTGGCTGAATGGGCACAAATTCCCAGAAACACACTTCAAAATCTTGTCTAAAGTTTTCCACAAAGAGTCGAGGCTGTTATTGCTGCAAAGGAGGGGCCAACTCAAACATATTAATGCTCATGGTTTCCGAAAAGGATGTCCAACAAGATAATATTGGTATCATGGTCAGGTGTCCATATACATAGTGTATATCTGATCGCAATGAACAATAGTTCAATCTGGTGTTAATAATCCAATCACTGAAACAAAGGAGTCAAATGTGGGACCAACATCTACTTATAGATGTCTTTATAAAAGAGAAAATGGCCATGGCCTACAATCTATTAGCGCCTTACTCAGAAAGAAAATATTAATAGCAACACACAATACACAAGACTGGTGAGCAAAAAGAGAAGACTTATAATGTGACAGACATAATATCACCTATTGGTTCACTACTATTAAAAATTGCATTCTCAACTATAATTTATGGCTGTAATTATAGGGAAACAAACCAGCTCAGGAAGATTTTTGTCTAGAGTGATGTTACATAATATCCAGAGTGCTTATTCTAATTTGTAAGGGTACAAATACCAATACACATTATTTCTATTTTGTGAAAGCCAACGCAGTATGACTCATTCTGTAAATTGAAGTGGTATAGCTTGAAAAATAGTTTTATTACTAGTGAGATGAAAATAACTACAATGGTCTAGATTACACGTGAATCGCTTATTTATAGCGCACCTGTAAACAGGCAAATTCGCCCGTTTACAGGAGCACGATAAATAACCAGACCTAACAAGTAGCTGGTTAATGCTACTGTGAGCTCGCAGTAGCAATTAGCGCTCCAAAAATTAACCAGAGGTCAGACCTCTGGTTAATTTTTAAAATATCCCCCAATTGCCCCCAAAATAAAGTGTGATGTCCATTTTTTTACAGCTGCACAAAGCAGATTTTAGGGGTTAAAGTGTGCAGGGTGTTAGAAAAAATGGCACTGAAAAGTGACTTTACATATAGCGGTCTATGGGGACTGTGTGTTCCCTGTACATTTATATGTGTATGCTTATATACATATATATATGTATGTGTTAATATGTGTATATACACATATTAACACATAAATATATATGTATATATTCTTATACATTTACACTTTGCTGCTCATTGCTGCACGACTTACCCACTTCACTGCGCTAGGTTCTCAGCCGTGTCTGAAGGCATGAGAACGAGGCTCACATTGGAACCTATTTAAGCACACTCTTGTGATCGCAAAGCTTCCCTGCAATGCGAACGTGAGGTTGCGTTCGCATTGTGCCTAACTGCGCTGGTATTACTGAGTAGAGCGCAAATATCGCACTTGTGTAAGCGCAATTTTGCGCTCCACTCTTAAGCTAGCCCAATGTATTTTATAATGGCCCCAATGCACTAACTATATCAGATTACAGAAAGATTATGAATACCAGTAATATGTAAAATACCAGCTGGGTGGCAAGCTTCCTGCAGTGAGGTGTTGTGGGCCACATATGCTTAGACAAAGCTCTAGGTTTCATGAGTGTCTGAATGACCCTTGAGTTATTTACAGACTTTTAACTGTTGTTTTAGTGTTAGGCACAAGTGACCAGTGATCTATCTATATATATATATATATATATATATGTGAGGGGTCTCAGAACTATTGGTAACTTCTTAAAACTGTATTTCCAGCTGCTAAATCTTTTGCATTACTATGTATAATCCCTTTGTAAAGCCCCTGCCAAGTTGCTGACAGCTGCTGAGTTCTCAAACAAAAGCAGATTACTTGCAGGGCATGTCTGTAGTGTTTATGTACATTTGTTGAAAGATGTTACTGTGAAGGTGATAATTGCTCTAACTCTCACAGAGATGTTAAAGTGAATGTAAATTTTGATGCCCGGTTTTTAAAACTTCGATTAAAAACAGGGGCACTTTAATTCATCAAAATTTTTATTTCACTCCTGTTGTGAAAAAATACTTACCTTTTAATCTTGACAGCAGCTCCAGCTTCCTCCACCCATTTCAAAGCCTCTTCCTGGGTCTAAAATGAGGCATTCGGCTTCCTCCAATCACAGCAGTGAATCAGACACTGATGCCCCCGGGGGGAAGCTGTGATTGAAGGATGACCTATCAATCATTTCTGACATCAGAAATGGCTTGTGAGACCGGAGGAAGCTGGAGCTGCTGTGAAGTTTAAAAGGTAAGTTTTTTTTCACAACAGGAGTGAAATGTAAATTTTGATGTATTAAAGTGCCTCTGTTTTTAATCAAAGTTTTAAAAAACGGGCACTTTAGCATCAAAATTTACATTCACTTTAATTTATTATAAATTTGCAGCAATGACACAGCATTTTTTTCTCTTCTGGAAAACCATTAACACAATTTACAATGTCAGACAAGGTTCCTAAGTAGTAGCCACGCTACAGTAGTTATATATAAGCAAATCAATACATATAAATCTGTCTGTCTATCTTGTCCCCTCATATTCAGATGATGGACACCCCTGTTCTTCTATATATATTTCTCATATTAAAAGACAATAATAGTAAAAAAACAAATACATGCTCCAATTTGTTAGAGCATGCAATTTTTAAGACTAGCTACCCTGCATTACTTGTGTGTTTAAGCCCAGCAAATTAGTTAAACACACAGTAGAAGTACCAATCGGGACCCGCAGAGCACTGCTGAGTTGTGCAACTAGCACTGAATTAATGAAAACATATTATTTTTCAACTATTTATCCTTTAAAGGATAACGATATAGGTATATCAGGGCTTTCCAAATCCTAGAAAACAGGGAGCTATGGCTCCTAGAATTTACCACGTGACCCCTATTTTTTTTTTTTAAAGGAACTGTCAAGTCAAAATGATTCAAATAGGACATGCAATTTTAAACAACTTTCCAATTTACTTTTATCATTAAATTAGCTTTGTTCTCTTGGTATTCTTTGTTGAAACCTAAACCTAGGTAGGCTCAAACTGATTTCTAAGCCGTTCAAGACCGCCTCTTATATCCATGCATTTTACCAGTTGTTCAGTTAGACACTGCTAGTTCATGTGTGCCATATAGATAACATGGTGCTTACTCTGTGGAGTTATTTTAGAGTCAGCAGCACTGATTAGCTAAAGTGCAAGTCTGTCAGAAGAACTGAGATAAGAGGGCAGTCTGCAGAGGGCGGCTTAGATACAAGGTAATCACAGAGGTAAAAAGTGTATTAATATAACAGTGTTGGGTGTTCAAACCTGGGGAATGGGTAATAAAGGGATTATCTATCTTTTTAAACAATAAACATTTTCAAGTAGGCTATCCCTTTAAGATTGTTCTGTGATACTACACTTAAACTGACAACAGTAATTTTACAATATTCATTATGGATAGCGCGGGTGTATAAATAGCACCCTTATAATAGACAACCTAGCTGCAAGCCTGCCACTGCCGATTGGCTCACCAGTTGTGTGCTTGGGATTAACAATGTTTAAAGGGACAGGAAACACTTTTTGTTTCTTTCAGGATTCAGATAGCACATACAATTTTAAACAACTTTACAATTTACTCCTTTTATCAAATTTGCTTAATTCCTTTAATATAATTTGCTGAAGAAGCAGCAAAGCACGACTGAGAGTTAGCTAAACACATTTAGTCGTCCAATCACAAGAGACAAATATGTGCAGGCACAATCACCAGATAGCACCCTCTAGTGTAGGATATGTACACATTATTTTTTCAACAATGGATACCAAGAGAACTAATTACATTTGAAAATAGAAGTGAATCTAAAAGCATCTTAAAATGACATGCTCTGCTCTATCTGAATCAAGCAAGTTTAATTTTGACTTTCCTATTCCTTTAACTTGGGCACCGATATTCAAAGCGTCAAGAAACTGCCTTACTGGCCTCGTCAGCCTTGACGTCCAACGGACTGTCAAGATTTGCCCTATTTGAAGTAGGCCAACACGGCGCAGACATTTTCAGTGTAGGCACATTTGAAATATTGCCTGCAGGACCTAAGTTTTATTACACCTACTTTAACTACCTCAGGCGAGACAAACATGGTCGCTACTCTCCTCGCAACCTGCACTTTGCTGATTCGAACATATCGATATAGTGTTGATGTGTCCGAATAAAAGTGCAGCCTACTCCCACTAGCACGCCCCGCTTACTCCCCCTGAACGCCTTTAACTACATTACGCCTAACCTACACTCACGCTGCCCCGTCTCACTACCTCCCATTGACCACCTACACCTATATCAATTCCTCCCAGAAGGTAGCACCCCTAAACAAGTGGTATACCTAGGTGCCTCATCAAATTCCTGACAATATACTAAAGGGAAGACAAGATCCCCTGCACCATGCTTGACCTGCACCCCTTTTAAAAAGCAACAGACAGCGGCTCAATTCTGGTCCGGCGCGGAGTTCCAGGAGCCTGGTTAAGATGGCAAGGTTTTCCTGGCCCTCTGGTGTTTACCACATCTCCTTGACAAAATTTGTTTAGTCATGTACAATGTAGACTAATTTAAGTATTTTACATATCTTAAAATGTATTTAATGGTTGCTTGCTTTTATATGTTTATATTTAAAATAATAAAAAGCATCATTAAATAGCTTTTAGTCTATAGATATATACAATACTTTAATCAATATGCATTGTACATGACTATGCATATCATTTAAACATTGACCACCTAAACTGCCAAAACCTAAAACTAACTGTAGAAGGCCCTACACAAAAATATTCAATATGCCTCCGTGAAGATGGACTTGACGTGGATGAAGATTGCGGAGTGGAAGCAGCGGAAGAAGCAGCCGAAGTCCGCGTCTGAGAAGATGGCACTCCTTTTATTTTGGATACTGTATTTCATTATTTTTTGTAACTTTGATTTTTTTATTTTATTTTAACTTAGATATTTTTATTTCATGTAACTAAGGGAGTTTAGTTTAGAGTGAGGGGTTAGAGTAGGGTTAATTTGTGTTGGGGGTTGTGGCGGTTTAGTGTTAGTAGGGTAGAGTACTTGCGGTGGGCTAATGGCGGTATAGGGGTTAATAGGATAGTACTTGCGGTGGGCTTGTGGCGGTATAGGGGTTAATAGGATAGTACTTTCGGTGGTTTAGTTGCGGTATAGGGGTTAATAAAATAGTACGTGCGGTGGGCTAGTGGTGGTATAGGGGTTAATAAAAACATAATTTATGCTTACCTGATAAATTTATTTCTCTTGTAGTGTAGTCAGTCCACGGGTCATCCATTACTTATGGGATTATATCTCTTCCCAACAGGAAGTTGCAAGAGGATCACCCAAGCAGAGCTGCTATATAGCTCCTCCCCTCACATGTCATATCCAGTCATTCGACCGAAACAAGACGAGAAAGGAAAAACCATAGGGTGCAGTGGTGACTGGAGTTTAATTAAAATTTAGGTCTGCCTTAAAAGACAGGGCGGGCCGTGGACTGACTACACTACAAGAGAAATAAATTTATCAGGTAAGCATAAATTATGTTTTCTCTTGTTAAGTGTAGTCAGTCCACGGGTCATCCATTACTTATGGGATACCAATACCAAAGCTAAAGTACACGGATGATGGGAGGGACAAGGCAGGAACTTTAAATGGAAGGAACCACTGCCTGAAGCACCTTTCTCCCAAAAATAGCCTCCGAAGAAGCAAAAGTGTCAAATTTGTAAAATTTTGAAAAAGTGTGAAGTGAAGACCAAGTTGCAGCCTTGCAAATCTGTTCAACAGAGGCCTCATTTTTAAAGGCCCAGGTGGAAGCCACAGCTCTAGTGGAATGAGCTGTAATTCTTTCAGGAGGCTGCTGTCCAGCAGTCTCATAGGCTAAACGTATTATGCCACGAAGCCAAAAGGAGAGAGAGGTAGCCGAAGCCTTTTGACCTCTCCTCTGTCCAGAGTAAACGACAAACAGGGAAGAAGTTTGACGAAAATCTTTAGTTGCTTGCAAATAGAACTTCAGGGCACGAACTACGTCCAGATTATGCAAAAGTCGTTCCTTCTTCGAAGAAGGATTAGGGCATAGAGATGGAACAACAATCTCTTGATTGATATTCCTGTAAGAAACTACCTTAGGTAAAAACCCAGGTTTAGTACGCAGAACTACCTTGTCTGAATGAAAAATCAGATAAGGAGAATCACAGTGTAGGGCAGATAACTCAGAGACTCTTCGAGCCGAGGAAATAGCCATCAAAAACAGAACTTTCCAAGATAACAGCTTAATATCAATGGAATGGAGGGGTTCAAACGGAACACCTTGAAGAACTTTAAGAACTAAGTTTAAGCTCCACGGCGGAGCAACAGTCTTAAACACAGGCTTAATCCTAGCCAAAGCCTGACAAAAAGCCTGAACGTCTGGGACATCTGCCAGACGTTTGTGTAACAGAATAGACAGAGCAGAAATCTGTCCCTTTAATGAACTAGCAGATAAACCCTTTTCTAAACCCTCTTGTAGAAAAGACAAAATCCTAGGAATCCTAACTTTACTCCATGAGTAACTCTTGGATTCACACCAATATAAGTATTTACGTCATATTTTATGGTAAATTTTTCTGGTAACAGGTTTCCAAGCCTGTATTAAGGTATCAATAACTGACTCCGAGAAGCCACGCTTTGATAGAATCAAGCGTTCAATCTCCATGCAGTCAGCCTCAGAGAAATTAGATCTGGATGGTTGAAAGGACCCTGAATTAGAAGGTCCTGTCTCAGAGGTAGAGACCATGGTGGACAGGACGACATGCCCACTAGATCTGCATACCAGGTCCTGCGTGGCCACGCAGGTGCTATCAGAATCACCAATGCTCTCTCCTGTTTGATCTTGGCAATCAGCCGAGGAAGCAGCGGAAATGGTGGAAACACATAAGCCATGTTGAAAACCCAAGGGGCTGCTAGAGCATCTATCAGCGCCGCTCCCGGGTCCCTGGACCTGGATCCATAGCAAGGAAGTTTGGCATTCTGTCGAGAAGCCATGAGATCCAGTTCCGGTTTGCCCCAACGATGAATTAGTTGAGCGAAGACCTCCGGATGAAGTTCCCACTCCCCCGGATGAAAAGTCTGGCGACTTAGGAAGTCCGCCTCCCAGTTCTCCACGCCTGGGATATAGATCGCTGACAGGTGGCAAGAGTTGGACTCTGCCCAGCGAATTATCTTTGATACTTCCAACATCGCTAGGGAACTCCTGGTTCCCCCTTGATGGTTGATGTAAGCCACAGTCGTGATATTGTCCGACTGAAATCTGATGAACCTCAGTGTTGCCAACTGAGGCCAAGCTAGAAGAGCATTGAATATCGCTCTTAATTCCAGAATATTTATTGGAAGGAGTTTCTCCTCTTGAGTCCACGATCCCTGAGCCTTCAGGGAGTTCCAGACTGCGCCCCAACCTAGAAGGCTGGCATCTGTTGTTACAATCGTCCAATCTGGCCTGCGAAAGGTCATCCCTTTGGACAGATGGAGTCGAGAAAGCCACCAGAGAAGAGAATCCCTGGTCTCTTGATCCAGATTTATTAGAGGGGACAAATCTGAGTAATCCCCATTCCACTGACTGAGCATGCATAATTGCAGCGGTCTGAGATGCAGGCGCGCAAATGGTACTATGTCCATTGCTGCTACCATTAAGCCGATTACTTCCATGCACTGGGCTACTGACGGGTGTGGAATGGAATGAAGGGCACGGCAAGCATTTAGAAGTTTTGATAACCTGGCCTCCGTCAGGAAAATTTTCATCTCTACAGAATCTATAAGAGTCCCTAAGAAGGGAACCCTTGTGAGTGGTAATAGAGAACTCTTTTCCACGTTCACCTTCCACCCATGCGACCTCAGAAATGCCAGAACTATCTCTGTATGAGACTTGGCAATTTGAAAACTTGACGCTTGTATCAGAATGTCGTCTAGGTACGGAGCCACCGCTATGCCTCGCGGTCTTAGTACCGCCAGAAGTGAGCCCAGAACCTTTGTAAAGATTCTTGGGGCCGTAGCTAACCCGAAGGGAAGAGCTACAAACTGGTAATGCCTGTCTAGGAAGGCAAATCTTAGATACCGATAATGATCCTTGTGAATCGGTATGTGAAGGTAGGCATTCTTTAAGTCCACTGTGGTCATGTACTGACAATCTTGGATCATGGGTAGGATGGTTCGAATAGTTTCCATTTTGAATGATGGAACTCTGAGGAACTTGTTTAGGATCTTTAAGTCCAAGATTGGTCTGAAGGTTCCCTCTTTCTTGGGAACCACAAACAGGTTTGAATAAAATCCTTGCCCTTGTTCCGTCCGCGGAACTGGGTGGATCACCCCCATTAATAAGAGGTCTTGTACACAGCGTAGAAACGCCTCTTTCTTTATTTGGTTTGCTGATAACCTTGAAAGATGAACTCTCCCTTGTGGAGGAGAAGCTTTGAAGTCCAGAAGATATCCCTGAGATATGATCTCCAACGCCCAAGGATCCTGGACATCTCTTGCCCAAGCTTGGGCGAAGAGAGAAAGTCTGCCCCCCACTAGATCCGTTTCCGGACAGGGGGCCCTCACTTCATGCTGTCTTAGGGGCAGCAGCAGGTTTTCTGGCCTGCTTGCCCTTGTTCCAGGACTGGTTGCTTTTCCAACCCTGTCTGTAACGAGTAGCAGTCCCTTCCTGTTTTGGAGCGGAGGAAGTTGATGCTGCTCCTGCCTTGAAATTACGAAAGGCACGAAAATTACACTGTTTGGCCTTTGATTTGGCCCTGTCCTGAGGAAGGGAGTGACCCTTACCTCCAGTAATGTCAGCAATAATTTCTTTCAAGCCAGGCCCGAATAAGGTTTGCCCTTTGAAAGGAATATTAAGCAATTTAGATTTAGAAGTTACATCTGCTGACCAGGATTTAAGCCATAGCGCTCTGCGCGCCTGGATGGCGAATCCGGAGTTCTTAGCCGTTAGTTTAGTTAAATGCACCACGGCATCCGAAACAAATGCATTAGCTAGCTTAAGGGCTTTAAGCTTGTTCATAATCTCATCCAATGGTGCTGTGCGAATAGCCTCTTCCAGAGACTCAAACCAGAATGCTGCCGCAGCAGTGACGGGCGCAATGCATGCAAGGGGCTGTAATATAAAACCTTGTTGAACAAACATTTTCTTAAGGTAACCTTCTAATTTTTTATCCATTGGATCTGAGAAAGCACAACTATCCTCCACCGGGATAGTGGTACGCTTGGCTAAAGTAGAAACTGCTCCCTCCACCTTAGGGACCGTCTGCCATAAGTCTCGTGTGGTGGCGTCTATTGGGAACATTTTTCTAAATATCGGAGGAGGGGAAAAAGGCACACCGGGTCTATCCCACTCCTTGCTAATAATCTCTGTAAGCCTTTTAGGTATAGGAAAAACGTCAGTACACACCGGTACCGCATAGTATTTATCCAGCCTACATAATTTCTCTGGGATTGCCACCGTGTCGCAATCATTCAGAGCCGCTAACACCTCCCCTAGCAATACACGGAGGTTCTCAAGCTTAAATTTAAAATTTGAAATTTCTGAATCCGGTCTCCCCGGATCAGATCCGTCACCCACAGAATGAAGCTCTCCGTCCTCATGTTCTGCAAATTGTGACACAGTGTCAGACATGGCCCTCATATCATCAGCGCGCTCTGTCCTTAACCCAGAGCTATCGCGCTTGCCTCTTAACTCAGGCAAATTAGATAATACTTCTTTCATAACATTAGCCATATCATGCAAAGTGATTTGTAAGGGCCTTGATGTACTTGGCGCCACAATCTCACGCACCTCCTGAGCGGGAGGCGAAGGTACTGACACGTGAGGAGAGTTAGTCGGCATAACTTCCCCCTCGTTGTCTGGTGATAATTTCTTTACCGGTAAAGACTGACTTTTATTTAAAGTAGCATCAATACAATTGGTACACAAATTTCTATTGGGCTCCACATTGGCTTTTAAACATAATGAACAAGTAGATTCATCTGTATCAGACATGTTTAAACAGACTAGCAATGAAGACTAGCAAGCTTGGAAAAAATCTTTCAGTGAATTTACAAGCAATAGAAAAAACGCAGCAGCGCTTTTAAAAACACAAAAAAACTGTCACAGTTGAAATAACAATGAACTAATTCAGTTATAGCCAACAATTTTAACAGTAAATGTATGAATTTAGCAGAGGATTGCACCCACTAGCAAACGGATGATTAACCCCTCAATACCCAGAACCGGATAATCAATTTTAGATTTAACGTTTTTCTCACAGTCAAACACACTGTCACAGGTCTGCTGTGACTGATTACCTCCCTCAAAAATGAATTTTGAAGACCCCTGAGCTCTCTGGAGACGTCCTGGATCGAGGAGGAAAAAGCAGGAAGACTGTGCTAGAATTTTATCTACGCAACAAGGCGCTAAAAAAAGGCCCCTCCCACTCATATTACAACAGTGGGAGACCTGTTACAATGGTTTCTATGCAGAAATAAACGTTAGCCATGTGGAAAAAAATCATGCCCAAAAAGATTTATCACCAAAGTACCTCACAAAACGAATAACATGCCAGTAAACGTTTTAAAAACAACTTTTCCAGTGTTATGCAAAGTTATCACTAAGCCTGCTACCAGTCGCTGCAGTTAAGGCTTATACATTTATTTCAGTATTAACAGTATTTTCTCAGTCAAATTCTAGTCCCTAGAAAATAACTCAACCGCGCATACATTTAACAGCCTAATACCAGTCGCTACTACTGCATTAAAGGCTGTACTTACATCATATGGGTAACAGCAGTGTTTTCTTAGTCAATTCCATTCGTAGAAAATATTATACTGCACATACCTCATTTGCGGGGGACCCCGCATGCTATTCCCTTTTCTGAAGTTACCCCTCCTCAGAATGTGCGAGAACAGCCAGTGGATCTTAGTTACGTCTGCTAAGATCATAGAAAAACGCAGGCAGATTTTCTTCTTCTAAATACTGCCTGAGAGAAAAAACAGCACACTCCGGTGCCATTTTAAAATAATAAACTTTTGATTGAAGAATTAAGTAAAAAACTCCTATCTCCTCTCACAACCTCCTTTGTTGAGACTTGCAAGAGAATGACTGGATATGACATGTGAGGGGAGGAGCTATATAGCAGCTCTGCTTGGGTGATCCTCTTGCAACTTCCTGTTGGGAAGAGATATAATCCCATAAGTAATGGATGACCCGTGGGCTGACTACACTTAACAAGAGAAATAGTACGTGCGGTGGGCTAGTGGCGGTATAGGGGTTAATAAAATAGTATGTGCGGTAATAATACGTGCGGTGGGCTAGTGGCGGTATAGGGGTTAATAAAATAGTACGTGCGGTGGGCTAGTGGCGGTATAGGGGTTAATAAAACAGTACGGGCAGTGGGCTAGTGGCGGTATAGGGGTTAATAAAATAGTACATTTTTTGCAGTACAGTGGTCCCACCCCTTGCTCTCTCTCTCCCCCATCTCTTTTGCCCTCTCTCCCCCCTCTCTTTTGCTCTCTTTCTCCCCCCTCTCTTTTGCTCTCTCTCTCCCCCCCTCTCTTTTGCTCTCTCTCTCTCCCCCTCTCTATTACATACTCTCTCCCCCCCCTCTCTATTGCTTTCTCTCTAGCCCCCCTCTCTATTGCTTTCTCTCCCCCCTCTCTATTGCTCTCTCTCTCTCCCATCTCTTTTGCCCTCTCTCTCTCCCCCCCTCTCTTTTGCTCTCTCTCTCCCCCTCTCTTTTGCTCTCTCTCTCTCTATTGCTTTTTCTCTCCCCCCCCTCTCTATTGCTTTCTCTCCCCCCCCCCCTCTCTATTGCTCTCTCTCTCCCCCCAATCTCTTTTGCCCTCTCTCTCCCCCCTCTCTATTGCTTTCTCTATCCCCCCTCTCTATTGCTTTCTCTCTCTCCCCCCCTCTCTATTGCTTTCTCTCTCCCCCCTCTCTTTTGCTCTCTCTCTCCCCCCCCCTCTCTATTGCTCTCTCTCCCCCTCTCTCTTGCTCTCTCCCCCTCTCTCTTGCGCTCTCTCCCCCTCTCTTTTACTCTCTCTCTCCCCCCCTTCTCTTTTGCTCTCTCTCTCCCCCATTCTCTTTTGCTCTCTCTCCCCCATTCTCTTTTGCTCTCTCTCTCCCCCCCCCTTCTCTTTTGCTTGCTCCCTCCCCCCCTTCTCTTTTGCTTTTTCTCTCCCCCCCTCTCTATTGCTTTCTCTCCCCCCCTCTCTATTGCTCTCTCTCCCCCATATCTTTTGCCCTCTCTCTCCCCCCTCTCTATTGCTTTCTCTATCCCCCCTCTCTATTGCTTTCTCTCTCTCCCCCCCCTCTCTATTGCTCTCTCTCCCCCCTCTCTTTTGCTCTCTCTCTCCCCCCTCTCTTTTGCTCTCTATCTCCCCCATCTCTTTTGCCCTCTCTATTGCTTTCTCTATCCCCCCTCTCTATTGCTTTCTCTCTCTCCCCCCCACACTCTATTGCTCTCTCTCTCCCCCCTCTCTTTTGCTCTCTCCCCCCACTCTTTTGCTCTCTCTCTCTCCTCCCCTCTCTATTGCTCTCTCCCCCCTCTCTATTGCTCTCTCTCCCCCCTCTCTTTTGCTCTCTCTCTACCCCCTCTCTTTTGCTCTCTCTCCCCCTCTCTTTTGCGTTCTCTCTCCCTCTCTTTTACTCTCTCCCCCCCTCTTTTGCTCTCTCTCTCCCTTCTCTTTTGCTCTCTCTCTCCCCCTTCTCTTTTGCTCTCTCTCTCCACCCTTCTCTTTTGCTCTCTCTCTCTTCCCTTCTCTTTTGCTCTCTCTCTCTTCCCTTCTCTTTTGCTCTCTCCCTCCCCCCTTCTCTTTTGCTCTCTCCCTCCACCCTTCTCTTTTGCTCTCTCCCTCCACCCTTCTCTTTTGCTCTCTCCCTCCACCCTTCTCTTTTGCTCTCTCTCTCCCCCCTTCTCTTTTGCTCTCTCTCTTCCCCCCTTCTCTTTTGCTCTCTCTCTCCCCCCCTTCTCTTTTGCTCTCTCTCTCCCCCCTTCTCTTTTGCTCTCTCTCTCCCCCCCTTCTCTTTTGCTCTCTCTCCCCCCTCTCTTTTGCTCTCTCTCCCCCCTCTCTTTTGCTCTCTCTCTACCCCCTCTCTTTTGCTCTCTCTCTCTCCCCCTCTCTTTTGCTCTCTCCCCCCTCTTTTGCTCTCTCTCCCCCTTCTCTTTTGCTCTCTCTCTCCCCCTTCTCTTTTGCTCTCTCTCTCCACCCTTCTCTTTTGCTCTCTCTCTCCACCCTTCTCTTTTGCTCTCTCTCTCCACCCTTCTCTTTTGCTCTCTCCCTCCCCCCTTCTCTTTTGCTCTCTCCCTCCCCCCTTCTCTTTTGCTCTCTCCCTCCACCCTTCTCTTTTGCTCTCTCCCTCCACCCTTCTCTTTTGCTCTCTCCCTCCACCCTTCTCTTTTGCTCTCTCCCTCCACCCTTCTCTTTTGCTCTCTCCCTCCACCCTTCTCTTTTGCTCTCTCCCTCCACCCTTCTCTTTTGCTCTCTCTCTCCCCCCCCTTCTCTTTTGCTCTCTCTCTCCCCCCCCTTCTCTTTTGCTCTCTCTCTCCCCCCCCCTTCTCTTTTGCTCTCTCTCTCCCCCCTCTCTTTTGCTCTCTCTCTCTCTCCCCCTCTCTTTTGCGCTCTCTCCCCCTCTCTTTTACTCTCTCTCCCCCCTCTTTTGCTCTCTCTCTCCCCCTTCTCTTTTGCTCTCTCTCTCCCCCTTCTCTTTTGCTCTCTCTCTCCCCCCTTCTCTTTTGCTCTCTCTCTCCCCCTTTCTCTTTTGCTCTCTCTCTCCCCCCCTTCTCTTTTACTCTCTCCCTCCCCCCCTTCTCTTTTGCTCTCTCCCTCCCCCCTTCTCTTTTGCTCTCTCCCTCCCCCCTTCTCTTTTGCTCTCTCCCTCCCCCCTTCTCTTTTGCTCTCTCTCTCTCCCCCCTTCTTTTTTGCTCTCTCTCTCCCCCCTTCTCTTTTGCTCTCTCTCTCTCCCCCCTTCTCTTTTGCTCTCTCTCTCTCTCCCCCCTTCTCTTTTGCTCTCTCTCTCTCTCCCCCCTTCTCTTTTGCTCTCTCTCCCCCCTTTCTCTTTTGCTCTCTCTCTCCCCCCTTCTCTTTTGCTCTCTCTCTCCCCCCTTCTTTTTTGCTCTCTCTCTCCCCCTTCTCTTTTGCTCTCTCTCTCTCCCCCCCTTCTCTTTTGCTCTCTCTCTCTCCCCCCTTCTCTTTTGCTCTCTCTCTCCGCCCTTCTCTTTTGCTCTCTCTCTCTCCCCCCCTCTCTTTTGCTCTCTCTCTCCCCCTCTCTTTTGCTCTCTCTCCCCCCTCTCTTTTGCTCTCTCTCTCTCTCTCTCTCCTCCCTCTTTTGCTCTCTCTCCCCCCTCTCTTTTGCACTCTCTCACAGCCACACCCAGTAACGTCCACTCCCACCGAAACCCGCTCCCGCATGTCCGCTTCGCCCACCACGGCTGCTCCCGTCCGGCCACGCCCCCATCATGGTGCTCCTGTCCGGACACACCCTTCGACACACCCTTCGTTACAGACGCTCCGATCTGGTCACGCCCTCATCACGGCGCTCCCATCCGGTCAGGCCCCCCGCCACAACCGTTTCCGCCCATCCTCTCTGCTGTCTGATCCTAACGGCCAGTTATGTTTGTCCTCGCGCAGTCTCTACTGCGCATGACTGCATCTGACAAACATAACTGGCCTTTTATTATATAGAATAGTGTAGTGTTAGTTTGCGATCCTGGGGTACTTCAGTTTAGGAGTATTAGGATTAGGCAGTTATATTTCCAGGGTTCCTTTCCTATACATCGCCAATATGGGCTGCAATGATGGGTGTTATTTATAGCCAGCATCGCCGACCAATGGCATGTATAGAAAACACCTCCAGAGAACACTGCTCTAGAGTCCATTGGCGGCGTGCTTTAAACCACCCCAGCTGATGCTTGGCATTGTGCATGTTAACGTGAGGCTTTTATAAAAGCTGCTCAGGCATGGAAACCCATTTCATGATTCTCCCAAGGCATAGTTCTGGTGCTGCTTCCAGAGGCAAGTCTGAAACTCTGTAAGTGATGACACAGATAATAGGCATTTTTTACACGCTACGAGCTTCGGCACTCAGCATCCCCACTCTGTGAGTTTGCATGGTCTACCAGTTTTTGGCTGAGCTGTTATTTTATTCCTATATGTTTCCACTTCACAATAATAGCACTTAAAGGGACACTGAACACAAATTTTTTCTTTTGCGATTCAGATAGAGCAATGCATTTTAAGCAACTTTCTAATTTACTCCTATTATCAAATATTCTTCATTCTCTTGGTATCGTTATTTAAAATGCAAGAATGTAAGTTTAAATGCCAGCCCATTTTTGGTGAACAATCTAGGTTGTTCTTGCCGATTGGTGGATACATTTATCCACCAATAAAAAAGTGCTCTCCAGAGTACTGAACTAATAAAAAAGCTTAGATGCCTTCTTTTTAAAATACAGATAACAAGAGAACAAAGAAAAATTGATAATAGGAGTAAATTAGAAAATTGCTTAAAATTGCATGCTCTATCTGAATCACAAAAGAAAAAAAATTTGGGTTCAGTGTCCCTTTAAAGTTGACTGGGGCAGATCTAATGGGCAGAAATTTCACAAACTTCAAAAGGTGGCATCCATAGCAGTGTAAAGTTTAAAGTCCCTGAGATCTTCAGTGCAACCCATTGTTTGGTCAGTATTTGTCTATGGAGATTTCATGGTTATCTGCTGGGTTTTATACACCTGTTAGCAACAGGTGTGGCTGAAACATCTGAGCTCAATAATTACTAGGAGTGTCCACGAACATTTGGCCATATAATGTATAATGCCACAGCAAACCCCATATGGGGCCAGATTAAAAGTGCGCGCAAGCAATATCGTTTTTTGCGATAATTTGCGCACAGGTTAAATTGTGTTCGCCACAAAACACATCAAAAAAACATTACATAGTACAGTTAAACTCATAATAACATCTAATAAAAATTCTTAAAAAAAAATTGCACACAAAAGTTATTAGGTACACCTTGCTAGTACCTGGTTGGACCCCTTTTTGCCTTCAGAACTGCCTTAATTCTTCTAGGCATAGATTCAACAAGGTGTTGGAAACATTCCTCAGATATTTTGGTCAATATTGACATGATAGCATCACACAGTTGCTGCAAATTTGTCGGCTGCACATCCATGGTGCAAATCTCCTGTTCCACCACATACCAAAGGTGTTCTCTTGGATTGAGATCTGGTGACTGTGGAGGCCATTGGAGTACAGTTAACTCATTGTCATGTTCAAGAAACGCATTTGAGATGATTTGAGCTTTGTGACATGGTGCATTATCCTGCTGGAAGTAGCCATCAGAAGATGGGTACACTGAAGTCATAAAGGGATGGCCATGGTCAGCAACAATACTCAGATAGGCCATGGCATTTAAACGATGCTCAATTGGCACTAAGGGGCCCAAAGTGTACAAGAAAATAAATTAACCAACACATGGTCGATTATTATTTGAACTTGTAATGGTTTGGTTCTCATATCTCTTCTAGGCCAATATTGTTATTATTGTAAGTGGGTTAGCCAAATAGCGGCTATATTGTTTTATATTTGAACTCATAGTAGCTACTTTGTTATATTTTTAGTAACCATTACAGCGGTGCTATTATCCAAGCTGTAACTCTTAGCTGTATTTCACATACATATGCAAGATATTCTTTAATTGGGAGACGTCCCTAATGATTTTATATTGGTTCATTGCTCTCACATGATAGATTGTTTTATTCATTTGCATTTGCTGTTCGTATATTAAATATATTCATTTTAATATCTAATTTTGTTCTCCAGACCTGTTAATTTTTAGCTTTAATTAGCGCTGTCTCACTTTTGCACACACTTCTGCTGCTGTAGCCCATCTTCTTCAAGGTTTGACGTGTTGTGCGTTCAGAGATGGTATTCTGCATACCTTGGTTGTAACGAGTGGTTATTTGAGTTACTGTTGCCTTTCTATCACCTCAAACCAGTCTGCCCATTCTCCTCTGACATTAGCAAGACATTGTCGTCCACACAACTGCCGCTCACTGGATATTTTCTCTTTTTCGGACCATTCTCTGTAAACCTTAGAAATGGTTGTGTGTGAAAATCCCAGTAGATCAGCAGTTTTTGAAATACTCAGACCAGCCCGTCTGGCACCAACAACCATACCATGTTCAAAGTCACTTAAATCCCCTTTATTTCCTATTCTGATGCTCGGTTTGAACTTCAGCAAGTCATCTTCACCATGTCTAGATGCCTAAATGCATTGAGTTGCTGTGATGTGATTGGCTGATTAGCAATTTGTGTTTCTAAGCAATTGAACAGGTGTACCTAATAAAGTGGCAGGTGAGTATAGGGATACATACATATGCATGTCTAAAGATATGTGTACATATGTATTTCTATGTATATATAGGTATAGCTATATAGTGTACTAAAATACCATCAGATATATGTAGAAATATGTATTTTTGACTAGATAGAACATATTCTTCTATTTGAAGAACATTGGAATGTGAAATATTCATATTTTCATACATGGGTTAGCGCACATTAGAACACGCAGTGGGTTAACGCATATGTGAATGTATAATTGGGTTAGAGCATATGAGGACATAAGTTCTGGTAAGTGCGTCAGTAGGGTGTTGGGTTGTTTATCGAATTTTTTTCTCCATTGACTTTTATGGGGGAATAGGATATTGCGTGCGCAATATTCTAGTTGCGCTATAAGTAAGCTGCTTGCACGCGTCGGGTTAGCACGAGAACCCGACGCACGCAAAAAGTTAACTTCTAGCGCAATTAGCGCTCTAACATGAGCGCTAAATAGCACTCCACTCATAATCGGGCCCATTGTCTGGTTACATTACAGTAAAATACAGAATATATGAGATAAAGTGATTATACAAAAAATAATTAAAAATTAAAAAGTACTTCCTACTGTCTACAACAATGTAAAAACCTTATTCTAGTAAATTAATTTAGAGTTGACAGATACACTGTTAAAAGGAAAATTAAATAACCCTTGCTTTGCCTAAAAATTGAGCTTTGCAATTCTGTAATCTAAGTTTTCAAATACTACACATTGGCATCTATTTATCAAAGTGTCAACTGACTTGCATTCAACGGCACCAATACGCTCGCCTAAGATCGCCTAACATCGCTGCCGCGGACCTGAATACGTTCTCCAAAATTATCAAAAAAGCTGTCAAAAAGCGGCGCACCAAGTACGGTGCGATGAGCAGCGGACTGTTGTTAACTAACAGTCATCGATCTCGCTGCTCTTCGGCTTTTTTACAGCTTTCTTGGTACCCTGTCACTAAACACCCACAGTATACTAAACTGTTTACCCCCTAAACCGCCACTCCCGGAGCCCACCGCAACTAAATAAACTTATTAACCCGGAGCCCACCGCAACTAAATAAACTTATTAACCCCTAAACCGCTGCTCCCGGAGCCCACCGCCAACGTCGTCGCCACTATATTAAATTTATTAACCACTAAACCTAAGTCTAACCCTAGCACCCCCAAACTTAAATATAATTTAAATACATCTAAATAAATATTACTATCATTAAATAAATTATTCCTATTTAAAACTAAATACTTACCTGTAAAATAAACCCTAAGATAGCTACAATATAACTAATAGTTACATTGTAGCTATCTTACGGCTAGATTATAAGTTTTGTCGGTAAAAACTTTTGGTGCTAACAAGTCTTTTTTTTCTAGCGCTCACTTTAAACAACGCTGGTATTACAAGTTTTCTGAATGGCTGCGTTGGCCTCAGAAAAGTGAGCGTTGAGCAAAATTTAGCTCCACTTCTACCTGTAATACCAGCGTTGCTTACGGTAGCGGTAAGCTGGAAAAACGTGCTCGTGCACAATTTCCCCATAGGATACAATGGGGCTGAGCTGGCTGAAAAAAAACCTAACACCTGCAAAAAAGCAGCGTTCAGCTCCTAACGCAGCCCCATTGATTCCTATGGGGAAACACTTTCTAAGTCTACACCTAACACCCAAACATGAACCCCGAGTCTAAACACCCCTAACCTTACACTTATTAACCTCTAATCTGTCGCCCCCAACATCGTCGCCACCTGCATTATACTATTAACCCCTAATCTGCCAATCCGGACTAATAGTTACATTGTAGCTATTTTAGGATTTATATTTATTTTACAGGCAACTTTGTATTTATTTTAACTAGGTACAATAGCTATTAAATAGTTAATAACTATTTAATAGCTACCTAGTTAAAATAATTACAAAATTACCTGTAAAATAAATCCTAACCTAAGTTACAAATACACCTAACACTACACTATCAATAAATTAATTAAATAAATTAACTACAATTATCTAAAATAAAATACAATTAAATAAACTAAACTATATTACAAAAAAAAACAAAAAAACACTAAATTACAAAAAATAAAAAAATATTACAAGAAGTTTAATCTAATTACACCTAATCTAAGCCCCCTAATAAAATAAAAAAGCCCCCCAAAATAATAAAATGCCCTATCCTAAACTAAATTACAAAGTAATCAGCTCTTTTACCAGTCCTTAAAAGGGCTTTTTGCGGGGCATTGCCCCAAAGTAATCCGCTCTTTTACCTGTAAAAAAAAAATACAATACCCCCCCCTCAACATTACAACCCACCACCCACACACCCCTACTCTAAAACCCACCCGATCCCCCCCTTAAAAAAATATTACCCCATTGAAGATCACCCTACCTTGAGCCGTGTTCACCCAGCTGGGCACAGGTGGTCATCCGATCCGTCCAGAAGTGGTCATCCGATGGGGAAGAAGAGGACATCCGGACTGGCAGAAGTCTTCATCCGATCGGGGCAGAAGAGGTCCTCCATCCAGCAGAAGTCTTCATCCAAGCGGCATCTTTTATCTTCATCCATCCGGCGCGGAGCGGGTCCATCTTCAAGACATCCGACGTGGAGCATCCTCTTCTTTCCGACGACTAACGACGAATTAAGGTTCCTTTAAATGACTTCATCCAAGATGGCGTCCCTCGAATTCCGATTGGCTGATAGGATTCTATCAGCCAATCGGAATTAAGGTAGGAAAAATCCGATTGGTTGATTTAATCAAGTTCATGGATGAAGATAGAAGATGCTGCCTGGATGAAGACTTCTGCCCGTCTGGAGGACCACTTCTGCCGGCTTCGTTGAGGACTTCGGCCCGGTTGGGTGAAGACTTCTCAAGGTAGGGTGATCTTCAAGGGGTTAGTGTTAGGCTTTTTAAGGGGGGATTGGGTGGGTTTTAGAGCAGGGTTGGTTGTGTGGGTGGTGGGTTTTAATGTTGGGGAGGTTGTAATTTTTTTTTACAGGTTAAAGAGCTGATTACTTTGGGGCAATGCCCCGCAAAAGGCCCTTTTAAGGGCTATTTGTAATTTTGTGTAGGGAAGGGCTTTTTTTTATTTTGGGGGGGCTTTTTTATTTTGTTAGGGGGATTAGATTAGGTGTAATTAGTTTAAAAATCTTGTACTTTGTTTGTTTTCAGTAATTTAGTGTTTGTTTGTTTTTGTACTTTAGATATATTTTTTTTAATTGTATTTAATTGTATTTAGTTTAGGGAATGTATTTAATTGTAGTGTAGTGTTAGGTGTAAGGTTAGGTTTTATTTTACAAGTATATTTGTATTTATTTTAACTAGGAAATTATTAAAAAGTTAATAACTATTTAATAACTATTCTACCTAGTTAAAATAAATACAAAGTTGCCTGTAAAAAATAAATAAACCCTAAGATAGCTACAATGTAACTATTAGTTATATTGTAGCTATCTTAGGGTTTATTTTACAGGTAAGTATTTAGTTTTAAATAGGAATAATTTATTTAATGATAGTAATATTTATTTATATTTATTTAAATTATATTTAAGTTAGGGGGTGTTAGGGTTAGACTTAGGTTTAGGGGTTAATAAATTTAATATAGTGGCGGCGACGTTGGGGGCGGCAGATTAGGGGTTAATAAATATAATGTAGGTGGCGGTGGGCTCCAGGAGCGGCGGTTTAGGGGTTAATAAGTTTATTTAGTTGCAGCGGGGTCCGGGAGCGGCGGGATAGGGGTTAATAACTTGTATTTAGGTGGCGGCAATGTAGGGAAGGCAGATTAGGGGTTAATAAGTATAATGTAGGTGGCGGCGGTGTAGGGGGGGGCAGATTAGGGGTGTTTAGAATCGGGGTACATGTTAGGGTGTTAGGTGTAAACATTCCCATAGGTATCAATGGGATATCGGGCAGCAGCGAGCATAAGCTTTCGCTGCTTTCCGACTCCCATTGATTCCTATGGCATTGAAAAGCAGGTACGCTGGGCCGGAATAGTGGCGAGCGTACCTGGTAGATATTTGATAACTTACAAAAGTAGTCATATTGTGCCGAACTTGCGTTCGGAACATCTGTAGTGACGTAAGAATCGATCTGTCTGGCGGATCGTATGTTACATCACAAAATTCTACTTTTGCCGGTTTGTAGGGTTTGATAACTAAGGCGAATCAGGCTCGCCACAAATACGCTGCGGAATTCCAGCGTATTTGCGGTTGACGGCTTGATAAATAGATGCCATTGCCTAAAGCATCAGATTGGTAGCATCTTAAGAATTTTTTTTTTTTTTCAGAATTTGATTTCTGGCTTCTCTAAGGCAAAAGGGACAAGCAATATTTTTACACAAGAGGTGTTTGATGTATTTTTAAATATGCTCAGTGATGGAACAGTTAAAAGTTTAAAATTAGAATGCAGGTGTGTGTATATATACTGGGCAATATGAGCAAAAAAAATATTGTTATATGAGATCTTCAGTTTCTTGGCAATTTCTAGCATGGAATAGCCTTTGATTTATCAGAACAAGAAAACTCTGATAAGTTTCAGAAAAAAAGTTCTTTGTTTCTGGCTATTTTGAGCCTGTAATCGAACCCACAACAGCTGATGCTCCAGATACTCAACTATTCTAATGAAGGACAGTTTTATTGCGTCTTTATTCAGCAAACACAACGTGCCATTGGAACACAGGATGGATGGTTGCTGATAATGGGCCTCTGCAGGGCTTCTTTTTTTTTTGGGGGGGGGGAAGGTGCTGGTACTGTTTGATAGGCATTGCCCCTCCCATCTCATATGCCCCTCCCACCTCAAATGCCCCTCATCCACCATGACTTCAGTAATAATAATATTTCTGCTTCTCTAACTAGATCAGTATTTATAAGTTTCATTCATAAGGGCACACTAACTGGCCATAGTTTAAGAATTACCTTGGGTGAGAGCATGCTAATAGCCATGCTCTATTTCAGATATCCTTTTACATGTCCCTTTTACATGAGGACATACTGAAGTAGGCTCAGGAGTGTGCATGGAATATAAAAGCCATTTTTATATATACTGCCTGTTTTAACAATATATATATTGTTAAAGACTGCCGGTATTCTGAGAAAGCTTGAAATAAAAGTGGCCGCTCAGATTTGGGCAGAATTATATAACATTATTTGCTAGGTTTACTGGCCCTTTAAAAAAAAAAAAATGAATCTCTATTGGGTCTGACCTTACCCAATACCTGCAGTGCACATGACGAGAGAGTCTGCAGTCATGTGGCATCTGACAAGTTTTTTTGGTGCACCGTGCACGTGTTGTGGTGAGGTGGTGCTACTGCTGGTCTCTTGGTGAGTGTGGGCAGAGCGGCGCTGAATAACTGTGGAGTCAGTCGTCTTGGTGAAGGGTGCCCGCTGGGGGCTCAGGCCAGTTCTCTGGCTGGCAGATCGTCACTGACACTCCCGGGTCCCGTTTTCACTCACTGTGCCACTGATCAGCTGCACTGACTGACACTCAAAGTGCTGAGATCAGATGCAACCGCTGTAGATAGTCAGGATGCACAGTACACGGAGTACACAGTGAGTAGGTAGATGAACTCGGTGTGCACTCAGGGTGGGAGGAAGTGGTAGTTCTTGAAAGTTCACTAACTGGCCTCTGGTGCTCTCCTTGACTGAGAAACTGAGGCCGTGGCACAGTGAGTAGGCTTCGCTTGTTTTGGCAAGAGTTCATGAGCTGGGCCTGTGTTGCTGAGGTTGATTTGGGGAAACTAGTAAAACAGTGCAGCAGAGGTGTCTGTGAGTCACTGACAAGGCAGTGCCCTGACTGAGCACAGTGCACATATTATTAATACATTTTCCCCTGGGACATTCTCTGTAATCATATGTATGTTGTGTGTCTGCCTGTATGTTGTTGTGTATGTCTGTATGTATGTATGTGTATGTCTGAATGTATGTTGTGTGGCTCTGCATGTATGTGATGTGTGTCTGCATGTATGTGATGTGTATATGTTGTTGCGTTATGTGATGTGTGTGTGTATGTTGTGTGTCTGCATGTGTATATATGTTTTTGTGCGCCTGTTTATTTGTATGCTCTGCAGTATGCGTGTATGCTATGTATTTGAGACTGTATACATGTATGTATACACTGTGTAGTGTGTGTTGCTGTGTGTGTGCGCATGTTTATTTGTGTGATCTGCAGTATGTGTGTATGCTATGTATTTGATACTGTGTGCATGTGTGTATACACTGTGTAGTGTGTTTGTATGCTATGTATTTGATACTGTGTGCATGTGTGTATACACTGTGTAGTGTGTGTGCATGTTTATTTGTGTGATCTGCAGTATGTGTGTATGCTATGTATTTGATACTGTGTGCATGTTTGTATACACTGTGTAGTGTGTTTGTATGCTATGTATTTGAGACTTTTACATGTGTGTATACACTGTGTAGTGTGTTTGTATGTTGTGTAGTGTGTGTTGCTGTGTGTGTGCATGTTTATTTGTGTGATCTGCAGTATGTGTGTATGCTATGTATTTGATAATGTGTACATGTGTGTATACACTGTGTAGTGTGTTTGTATGCTATGTATTTGAGACTTGTACATGTGTGTATACATTGTGTAGTGTGTGTTGCTGTGTGTGTGCATGTTTATTTGTGTGATCTGCAGTATGTGTGTATGCTATGTATTTGTGGCGGTGTACATGTGTATAAACTGTGTAGAGTGTTTGTATGCTATGTATTTAAAACTTGTACATGTGTGTATACATTGTGTAGTGTGTGTTGCTGTGTTTGTGCGCATGTGTGTGCTCTGCAGTGTGTGTGTGTCACTGAGAGGCTTCCACTCTCAGTGAGTGTTGAATTGCTAAGAGAATTTAAATATATATTTATGATACAGAATTTACAGGATTTATTTTTAAATGTAGATGGTTTTTTTTATTAAGAATTTAATTTATATTACATTGGTCTCATGATTTTTTTAAGCCATTTCCCATCCCTGCTCCTGTCCACCACATCATACTTTTGCCCAGGGAGGGGGGCTGTCCCTCTTTCCAATTTGTAAATGTTGGGAGGTATGGACTTGGCTGATTAGTCATTTTATAGCAATATAACAGAAATATATTTGATTAGTAGAGCTGCAACAACTAATCGGCATAATCGATAATAATCGATTATGAAAATAGTTGTCAACGAATCTCATAATCGATTAATCGGTTTGCAATTAGTTGGTCTGTGCACAACACCAGCTGCTTCACTCCAATGAACTCCTGCATATGGTATTGTGTTTTATGGTTATGTCCTTAGCCTAAAGGACGTCTACTTTTTCAGGACAGTATAAGTTTACAACTACCCCTTGCTTATGTGCAACCCAGATATAATAGTCATCATTTGGATTGTTTATATTAAATCTGGTGATTTGGAACTATGCTTTTCATGATATAGTGCCAAGCTTGTTGTTTACACCTTGCCCCTAGATTGATGGGAGTTATTTAAATTGATGTGCACTATTATCTGTTTGCACAATTATTAGCGTATTGCTTGCTATTGCTGATTATATGTACTGTATAAATAAATGTGTAAGGCTTTGTCCTGTTAATGATATACAGTCCTTAGCACTTTTGATCTTGTTTTTTATTGTTTTCTTATATTTTTAATAAATTGTGATAATATGTACCAGATTCAACCTCAATAATTCGTTATTTTTAGAGCGGACTAGATATTTCCCCTAACATTATAGCTGGTTATTTACCATTGCATATAGATATTCAAGATATTTTTATGTTAGAATGAAGTCAAGGGTTACTTTATAGAGAGGTCCCTTGCCAAGGTAGAAAACACTTAGCATTGGTGAAGAGCTAACAAAGATAAATATCCCACTTTGGTGAAATTGGCCAAACCCCTACTTATACACCTCAACAGCCTTTTCTCTGCTGCAGGAAATATAGCTGCAAACAGAGAACCAGCCTTAGCCAGAAGCATGTGGACATGTTGAGATTTTTGAATTTCAATGCAAAGTTTCTGAAATAGTGAATAACAGAATGTTAATAACAGTGATAGTCTAACTCTTTCTAGTTCTACCTCTTTTCAAACAGTTTGTGGTTTTCTTTTGTTTAATTATAAAACTGTGCTCTGCTGCTTAAAAATTGAAGAAACAGTTGTGTTAATGTAAAGTTTTAGTCTGAAGTTTATATTTGTAACACTCATTATGTGGATTTTATTTAAAACATAGAAAACTATTATAGATTCTCTTTTTATCCGATTAGTCGATTAATCGAAAAAATAATCGGCCGATTAATCGATTATGAAAATAATCGTTAGTTGCAGCCCTATTGATTAGAAAATGTTGACTGTTCCCGCTCTGTTGGATTTCCGAATTCTTTGCACCACTTTAAATGTAACTATTAAATATTTGTAAAGTAAACAAAAAAACGGAGAACTAGACTGTGTATTTAGCGATGAATAGGAGGTTAGCATAACAGTGTTTTTAGTTCCAACTCTCAAAATAGTGTTTCCTCTGCAGTGTGTTGAGTAACTATTAATATGAAACTGAAGTGCTATTATCTGTTCTCAAAAAATAATACAAATGGTCTATTCATGAGAACATAGTCATGTGATGTGATACTGATCCTATTGTTATCAACAGCGTCTTTATATAGTAAAAGATCATGGATCCATTAAAGCTACAGACTTGCAAATAAACCTGTTTTTGTTCGTAATTATAGGTAAACAATATCAATATTTTATTATAAACAGCTTTAAACGGCCTCTACTTTGTTACAGCATGTAATTTTAAGACTTTTGACCCTGCACTACTGTGTGTTTAATCCCCACAAAAGGGATTAAACACACAGTAGAAGTACCACTTGGGACCCGCTGAGCACTGCTGGTCACAAACAGAAACCACCAATAATCACTGATTAGAAATGATAGTTATACAGCTGAGCCATACGACTAATGCTGTTGATTGGATGAGCAGCGGTTTCCAATTGGGACTTTTTCTTTGCGGGGGTTAAACACACACTAGTGCAGGGCTCATAGTTTCCAAATTACATGCTCTAAGAAATTATAGCATGTCATTTTTCAACTAATATCGCCCTTTAATTTATACTGTCACTCTCAAGCACTGATTTTTAAACCTGCACTCAGGCCTCTAACAGGTCACATTTTGGGTATATCTGAACTGGAGCACAGGTGAAATAATCAGCTGATTAGTAAACATAGTTATTTTACCTGCTCTCATCCAAGGTAATCCTGAAAACCTGGCCTGTTGGGGAGGCCTGAGGACAGGTTTGAAAACCAGTGAGCTAGAGTCCCTAAAACTGACTGACAAAAACTACAGAACATCTGGTAGAAATCATATAAGAATATAGGTGAACAAATTTTGGGATCTGTCAATCTTTTCTGCCTAGAAGGTTTATGAGATGAGTAGGATAAATCAAATTGAATTTGAGACAGCTCTATTACTTACAGTAGGAAATAACTCTGGATATAAATTTAAAATACAGAAACTTTAGAGCTCCAGAATATTATTTGAATAAACCAGATGTGTCAGTGTCTCCCAGACCATGCATGTAAAACATAATGATCATATTAATCTTATGTGTTCGCTAAGGTTTCATAAAATGCTTTACTACATAAGGCACCATTTTCACAATGGGTAACATTTGCCATTTATGCAAATGAGGGACATGAAAATCCCTTTCATAGCTCAGATAAAGCAAGTTTAAAAGACTTTTCAGTTTATTATTTATTATCGGCTCAGTAATGTGCATGTTTCTGGAACACCATACGGCAGCAGTATTTGTCATAATATACACATTGCAAATTCTGTCCCCATATAGTGTTATAAACGTGCACACTCCTAAGCATATCTAACGATACAAAAATAACATGTACATTCAATAGTGAAAGCAAATTGGAGAAAACGGTATGCACTGTCTGAATCACAAAAGTCTAGTTTTGAATTTAATATCCCTTTAAAGGGACATAAAAGCTTGAAATAATCATCACTTGATTGTTTTAAAAGAAGGCAAGCATTTGCAGATATGTGAACAATAAATGAAGGTTAAAGAAGCAGTATACACTAATTTGCATATGACTGCATTTAATAAACAACTATAAAGAAGAATATGCACAGATATTGATATAAAAATCCAGTATAAAACCTTTTTAAAAATAGGCTTAGAAGCTCTCAATTTAGCACTGTTGATGAGGCTAGGCTGGGACACCCAGTGAAAGCGGCTGGGAAAAGCAGGAAGAGCAGACACTCTACTCTCCCCTCTACCCTGCATATGAAAAGACAGATGAGGCAAACAGGAACCTGTAGACATCAGTATACATCTGACACTGTGGGGCTTGGTTAAGAGTCTGAAAATCAGCACAATGTTATTTAAAAATAAACAAAACTATACATTGTTACAAAACCATTCCCAGATGGGCTATTATAAATGGATCATCAACAAAACATTTATGCAAAGAAAAATCTAGTGTACAATCTACCTTTAATGCTTATAACTTTATATGGATGTGACCTGCTGCAAAAAACGTGACATCACTAGCACCCTCAGAATTGGTAGCAGACAAATGCGCCTGCATGTAATCTGCAGCCGTATCACTGTGGGTTAAATCATTTGAATTTTCAATTAGTCAACACTTAAAGGGACAGTAACATTACATGTGCACACTGTTCAGAAGCTTGCAGTGTGTCACAGCCTTGAATGTTAAAAATTAGCCCACCCACCATTAAATGAGTTTTAAAGGTAACGTCTACTCCAGATTTTTAATTGTTTAAAAAGATAAAATTACCCATGTTGAATAACCAACACAGTTATATTCATATACTTTTTACCTCTGTGATTACCTCATATCTAAGTCTCTACAGACTGCCCCCTTATTTCAATTATTTTGACTGACTTGAAGTTTAGGCAATCAGTGCTGACTCATATGTAACTCTACGGGCATGAGCACAATGTTATCTATATGACCCACATGAGCTAGGGCTGTCTAGCTGTGAAAAACTGTCAAAATGCAGGAGGCATTCAAGGGCTTAGAAATTAAATTAGCATATGAGCCTACCTAGGTTTAGCTCACAACAAATAATATCAAGACAACAAAGCATATTTGATTATAAAAGTAAATTGGAAAGTTGTTTAAAATTGCATGCCCTATCTGACTCATGGAAGTTAAATTGAACTTGACTGAAAATCTGGTGTACAAAAAGCAGAGTCCAACAGGGAAGGTACTGTAAAATGTATGGACAATCAAATTGACGTGTAAAACCTACAGCAATTTTACAGATGAATAGTTATTAGGAAAATGTGAACTCTCTCATTTACCTCATGTGCTGAGTTAATTAAAACAAACTTTTTTTTTTTCAGAGAGGGAGGGCAGAAAAAAAAAACGGAATGAAGCTGCATATAAATACAAATAATACTGAAGCCATTTAATAAAACATGCTGTAGTGCTACCTTGGGGACCATCTACTCTCACATCAAGAAATGGTAAGCATGTTTGACCTCCCACGCCGCCACCTTGAGTTTGAGCTTGAGACTAAAAT
The DNA here is from genome assembly GCF_027579735.1 of Bombina bombina. Taxonomy (NCBI): domain Eukaryota; kingdom Metazoa; phylum Chordata; class Amphibia; order Anura; family Bombinatoridae; genus Bombina; species Bombina bombina. The sequence goes on along the minus strand of NC_069503.1, from coordinate 420,902,713 downwards.
CTCTGATGAGGGCATGGGGGTTTCTGTCGGATAAGGTCAGAAACCCCACTATTTGGGAGACAAGGTGGAAAGCTGGCCTCCAGCTTTATAAACCCCTCACAACACACTATAGAAGCCTCTTGGGAGACCCTTCACTCACTAAGACGAGACATATGACCTCATGGGAGACGGAACTAAGAGTATCATACACAACTTTAGAATGGACCAAAGCCATTACAATGACCAAAGCGACACTACACTGTACAACGATGTATGAACTCTACTTTAAAATCATTACTAGGTGGCACCTTGTCCCGACCAAATTACAGACCCTATACCCTGACCACCCTCCCAACTGCTGGAGAGATTGTGGTGAAGTGGGTACCCCGCTCCATATATGGTGGTCATGCCCCAGACTTAAACCGCTCTGGTCTAACTAGACTTACCAGAATTTGCCGGCCCTCCTACATTTGGGGTTAGAGAAATTACCTACCCATAAGAGATCCCTTCTCCTCTACTTGCTGACCTCAGTTAAAATGCTGAAAAAGGTGCTTCCCCCGAGGTGGCAGGGTGTAGTAGAATACCTGAATTATGTTAAGTCCATGGAGGACTATGTTTTCAGAGTAAAGAACCAGTCAGCAGCATTTAGTCACATCTGGGAACCCTGGGAGAAGTTTCTCTTGCAACATAAACACTAGGAAGTCCAGAGGCTAGCAAAACTGAAGTAAGTAACCCCAGAAGCAGGCGCTGGACGCCCCGGCCAGGGGACCCCAGTGTCCTAAAGGGGGGCCCTGGTTTGGTTCGGAAGCCCTTTCTCCCCCTTCCATTAATGATCCCCTTCCCTTTCTCCTTTCCCCTTCTTTCTTCCCTCCACTCTCCCCTCCGCCCCTTTCCTCCTCCTTTTTCTCATCTTTACCCTTTCCCTCTTATATAACTCCCTTGCCCTGCAAGTGTACTTTATCTCTAAAGGAATCATTACTATAATGCCCGTTTGTGTGTGTTTATGTTTGTCTTCAAGTTTATTTGCATATGTTTACCAAGACAAGCAATAACCTTAACCTTAACCTTTTTCTATTGTATATTATGTTGATATTATGTACTACCCATGTAAGATGAATATGGAAATTGATTGACTGTATTGTTACACCTTTTGTTTAAAATAAAAATTATATGAAAAAAAACATGCTGTAGTGGAACAATAAATACTGTATACTTGAGTGCTAGGGTGCCAATTATATATATATATATATATATATATATATATATATATATATATATATATATATATATATATATATATATATATATATATATATATATCACGATTCACATAGTGTTTGACTGCTGGTACACATAATAAATGAAAATGATGTCTGGTTTATTTCATAACAGCCCTTGCATGTTCCACACAAACACAAAAAAAAAAAAACAATAATCAGAAAAAAAAGGAAGCAAGCCTGCGTTTCCCCTCTATTTAGCCTCACCTCTTCCCCTATGCGCCCCCCTCCCATTACAATGAAAGTACAAACCCAAAGCAGCTGAACTTTAAACAAAAATGTGTTTATAAAGCAGTATGGTAAACTAATAATAAACGTTAATAAAGATACTATAACCCCTTATTTGCCAAACAGGACCTACAACAAACACATTTCCCTCTTCGGCAGCCAACAGGTTAAAATATGACAAGTAATTGCAGAAAACATTTCTAGAAAGAGCAGCCGAATAGATTATGAAAGTTTTTTTAATCAACATTGAGTAACTACTAACTAGAGAGCGCACGTGACTTAGCGCATCTGGTTTTGTCACAGTTACAAATGTTCTATTAACTCATTATTGCCACTAGTGCTGTACACAAGGCTAACGACTACTAACCATCTGACATATCTTCAGTATAGCCGCGTAAGACCTGCAGTAACCTCTGTCCAATAAGCCCGGGCTTCCCATTGGGACGTTGCTGCTGCTGGTAGTGGTCTGGATGACGGTGACATTGCGAGGCATATTGCGGTACCTCAGTGCCTGTACCCCTCTAGAGAACTTTCACTGCCCGGCCTTGCTGGTGTAGCTGGCTGGTGGGATGAGAGGCTGTGACCTGTGGCAGTAAGAGCTCCGCCCGAGGTGGGGTCTCACACTCTGACTATACCCACCCACTCAAAAAGCAGGAAATATAAATAATTGATGCTCTATTTAGATATAACAGCGTAATGTCATTTTAGTAATATGTTGCTTCAGCAATGTAATAACCCACCTTACCTTGATCCAAGTAATCGTTTTTTTTTTTTTTTAATAATTTCCCAAACTAATAAAATAAACCAAGTCTGACAAAGAAAGTTACCAATTGCACACAACCAGCAATATTTTAAATAACATCCTTTGTCATATGTTTTTATAGCTTATGACTTTTTCAGTACTCAGAATGAATGCAATATTATGTCCCATAGAGGCCAAGCTATAGGTTTGTTTCTCAAGTGCAACAATTAGTCTGTATTACACCAATAAAAAAAGACCATGTCACAAAAACCATATAGAAGATTCAAATGTCACGTTCCTTATAACTGTTTATCCATGATTAAATGGAAAGTAAAAACCTTGCATTTTTTATATAAAATGTTTGTTTGTTTACACATGAAACAATTTTACTGTATATTATTTTCATAATTTATTTTTCCTGTTTCATGTAATTCAGCTCTTACATTTGAGCAATTTCTAATTCTCAGAACTTGAAATGCACCTTGCTGACCTATCAAGACTAACCCTGCTACATATATGTTCATTATTGCATTATTTTTTTATAACAGTGGCTATCATCCTTGTCTGTAAGCTAAAGCCCAGATGTGTTCCTCCAAATAAGGAAAATGGGGAGCGGAGTTGGGCTATTTAAAAATAATTGCAGTAAAAAGAATTTGTTTGAAAAACATTAAGACTTGACTAATATTTTATATCAACAAAACAGAAATGTCTTGTAAGGAGTTTACTGTCCCTTTAAGCATATGGGAAATCCTTTGTATTGTTTTCGTGTGTTTTTGTGTGGAGGTGACACTTCCACTGCTTTTTTGAAGAGCAATTCAACACAATGCTGCTGCCTAGAGTGTGAAATATTGCAAGTTTCCTGCAACAATACACAAGTCTGGGGAAATGTTGCAGACGAATAAATATGTATGTTATTTCTCCATTAATCTTTTAGTCTGAATAATAGACACTTGACTGCATTTCATGTTTGTCAATATATTTGTTTTCGAATAAGGCTGGCAGTGTTTTTTTTTTTGTTTTTTTAAGACTGAATAAATTAATTGTTCCAATTCATTCTAAATTAATAAATGTTTTTCTTAAAACAACAACAAAAGAAAGAAAAATTACACTGTACAGGAACATTTAAAATGCTGTTTAAAGCTGTAAAGGAAGGTGTTTCAGCTCCACATGAAGACAGTATGAATCAAAGAATGTATACAGGAAGGCAAGATAATAGAATCACTGATCTCAGTATTTTACTTAAAGGGACAGTCAACACCAGAATTTTTGTTGTTTAAAAAGAAAGATAATCCCTTTATTACCCATTCCCCAGTTTTGAATATCTAACAATGTTATAGAAATACACTTTTTACCTCTGTGATTACCTTGTATCTAAGCCTCTGCAAACTGCCCCCTTATTTCAATTCTTTTGACAGACTTGCATTTTAGCCAATCAGTGCTATCTCCAGGGTAACTTCACATGCATGAGCTCAATGTTATCTATATGAAACACATGAACTAATGCCCTCTAGTGGTCAAAATGCATTCAGATTAAAGTGAAAGTCAATCCTAGCGTTGTACAAACACTAGGATTTACTATTGAAACAAATAAAGGGGACTTTCATTCATGAAATATAAGATACTTCATGTAGAAAGCTCCTTTATTTGATTCAATCAATCACCGTTTTAGCTGCTACAGCAGCCCACGGCTAAAAATGTTTTTTGCTAAGAGGTGACGTTTTCACCTCTTAGCCAATAGCCGTGTGGTAAATCCTGCTTGGCGCCCATGGGAGCCGGATTTACTGCAACGCTATTGGCTAAGAGGTGAAAACATCACCTCTTAACCAAAAATTTTTTTAGCCGTGGGTTGCTGTACCAGGTAAAAACGGTGATTGGTTTAAACAAATAAAGGAGCTTTTTACATGAAGTATCTTATACTTCATGAATGAAAGTCCCCTTTGTTTGTTTCAATAGTCAATCCTAGCATTTGTACAACGCTAGAATTGACTTTCACTTTAAAGGCAGTCTTCAAGTTATTTGCAGAGTTATTTGCCAATAGATTCCTCTGTGCATCAGGCGTAAATGGCATAAAAATGTCATAGCACTGAAAGAGTGATTTATTAAAGGGCCATTATAGTGATCTAGCGCCCAATAATAAAAAGTTTGCCACCAAAAATGTAAAAACCACATTTAGCCTCACAGGGACAGTCTTGGTGCAATTGTAAACAAAAATTGTCTCTATGAGTAGTGAGCTGTCTCCCATAGAAAAAATGAGAGCTCTCTGCTATATAAAAGTTTGCAATGGAGGGAGAACCCGGCATATTTTTAAACTTTAATATTACACATAATACAAATTAAATGATGCTGTTTTTCAATGCGCTGTACCTTAAATATGTTATTTTAGTATGCATAGGATTTCCTTTCAGAGTAATTAGTGTTTTGAGTATTTTGATAAAAGCGAGAAAAAACTAAAATTTGTAGGGTCGAAACGCTTAGATAATTACGCTGGTATTTGAGAGACAATTTTATAAATGCACATGGAACACATATTTTGTACTTGTATTTACAAATTTCTATGTTTTTTTGTACATCCATTGTACTTATTTATGATCTATGCTGTGCATTTTAATACAAGTTATTCCTATATACACATTTTACGTTTTTGATAAAATACAATTTTTGGCAAAAATGTTTTTTATTTGAACTATTTTTGATGCACCTTAACAATACATTTTTTTACCTGTGTATTTTTTGTGTGAATGGTTCAATTATTTGTTTTGTATGATTTTTAATTTACGATTTTCATTGTGCACTTTTGCAATGTATGCATCTCCTTCCCATACAATAATGCAGTATACGCCCCTTAGCAAGACACCCTTTTTTAAGGTTAAAAAGATGCTTTAAAGAATTCCAGCAGGGAAATAGAAGTACTGGCGAACATTCTTAAATAATCTCGTCAGCCCAGAGACCTTTAGATGATGAGACCCTAAACGACATGCTCTAATTTGTAATTTTATCACAACAGTTAAAGTGAATGTCAATTTTTCATGTTTGTCTAATCTAGTTTTGTAGAGATTCCTCAGATTAAGCATACCGCTGCAAGAAATTTTTAATAAAATCTTTATTTTCTTTTTTATGTTATATATAGAATATCGCTCATTCACTTACCCGCTCCTCCCACTCACTGATTCCTAATTTTCATCCATATTACGTAAACAGCGGTCCCACCCGCTGTTTACATATAGGCACTGCGCGCTCCCGTGTCTATTTTCCCTTGCGCATGCGTTACTCCTGTTTACGCTGTATAACAACATAGTATTCATTGAATGAGTCTATTCAATGAAAACTATCGTTGTGAGTGGCGTAGGACAGGATCTCCAAAAAGAATTTCAATCAAGCCAATTTCTAACCCAAAAATATTGAGTGTAAGTCAATTTATAAGCTGAAATGTCTATTACTTTGCAACCGCCATATAATTGTATTCCAAACGCTAAAACTATAATGTTTGCTAATACTAGAATAACATACATTTTCAGCCTCCATTATTGCTAATGTACAATGTAATATACCCCGTGTTTGCTACTATTGCGCATGCGCGAAATGTGCATGAGCTTACAATAGATTAGCTCTGCACCGAAGACGACCGCATGCGCAATAAGGACATATTACGTCATGATAAGAGGGTGGGTCCACCCGTGGTTAGAGCCGTTATTGGCTATTAAGACGTCTATCAAAAAGGACAGCAACAGAGCGCGAATGCCGGGAGGAGGATGATTTAGCCGCAAATTGATATAACATAATGAAAATAAAGGTATCCATTTGAAATCTTTAAATTTGATGAATGAAACTCAAGTTTTTTATTGATAACTGTTACACTGCTGTTTAGACCAAAGGCTGACTTTACATTCACTTTAAAGTCCCTTCTATCTCTAGTCAGTAATTTAATTAAACTGCCGAAGGGGTTCTATAGTCAGCCTCCATATCCAGTAGGACTTCACAAGAGGGTAAATACCTTGATCAGATGATTCTCATCCTCACTAGGTCCTTGGTACTATTTTGATGTGCACGGGGGGCTCATTGTAATGGTTGCCAGTCTCCACAGATGTATATTCAGAGTCCTCCACTCAATTCAGCGATCAGGGTTGGCTACATCCCCTCTTGCAATGTAAAAGCTACGTTCGTTTCACCCACGCTATACTGGGTTTCTTCTAGCTTCATTGTGTCCTCTCCTGAACTATTCCATCACACACACACCAATTCCTTCTCTGCACTATTCAATTACAACACACACATTTCCTCACCTGCACTATTTCATCACAACACACACACTAATTTCTTCTCTGCACTATTCAATCACAACAGACACACTAATTTCTTCTCTGCACTATTCAATCACAACACACACACTAATTTCTTCTCTGCACTATTCAATCACAACAGACACACACACTTCCTCCCTGCACTATTCCATCACAACAAACACACACTGACTAATTCCTTCTCTGCACTATTCAGTCACAAACCATACCCTATTCCTCCCCCGCACTATTCCATCACAACACACACACTAATTCCTTCTCTACACTATTAAATCACAACAACAGACACACACACTTCCTCCCTGCACTCTTCATTACAACACACACACTAATTCCTCCCCTGCACTATTCCATCACAACACACACTATTCCATCTGACAACTTTTGTCCTGGAGGGCAAGTACAACCTGGTAGCCCAGGAACAGCAACTCACACTCCTTTCAAATTTTATATTTGATAGTTAATAAAATATGGGAAGCGATATAGGAAATCAAAGTAAGGGAGGTTTAAAATAGCATTTTAATCCCTACCTTCAGCACCTCATTCTGTTTCTTTGTGTAAAGCATGGAAGATTTTATCACATTTTAGTAAATATTTTTTGTTATCAATTATAAAGAAATTAAAGTGTTTTTCACTCACTAGTTACACGGATACTGTATATGAACACAATGCAGACTTCAGTTTGGGGAGGGGCCTCGCAGACAAGCGCCAGCGTATCGTCCGACAGACAAGGACAAAATTAAGTTACCTCAGCCCTCCATGCCGAAGCTCCATTGCTTGGAAGCGAGAACCCAAGCTTGGAGGAAAGCACAGATGAGTCATAAGTCAGGAGCGTAGGAGTGCGGCCTTGTCGCTAAGGCATTACAGGGTACCTCCTGGGAACATCTACTCACTATAAGGTGCATAAACCGGACCACAGTGAGCCAAGAGGGGAACCCCACACATCCGATGGTATGCACCGCCCGCAGCTGTAGACGGAGGGTGAGAGACCCGGTCACACAGTCAGAGGAGCGAAGGTGATGCAATGAGGTCAAGATGGGTCCATGTGGGCTGACAGGAATACTGCCGTGTGAGAGGGCAGTGAACGCCTAAGAGTGTTACCTGTCTTGCATGGTTCCTTAATGGAAGGTTGTCAGAGTTTCACCCTGCTTTGTTTGCTATTTGCTGCTGGCTGCCATTTTACTCACCTCTCTCACTGAATCTGCTGCAGATTGTGTAACGTTACTCACTCACCTATGCGCCCTCTTATGGCCAAACTGGTGAACATCATCAGTATGAAACATGTTGCAGTCCAAGAATTATAATGCCATCACTTATTATTTAAAGGGCATCTTTTCAGTATGCTTTTGCCCTTGCGTTTGCTCAGACTTCTTTGTGAGTTCCTGTGTTCCAGTTCCTGTGTATTACCTGGCTTGGTTGACGTCCCTTCTGGTTCCTGATACCTGGCTTGTTCCTGATTCTGCTGTTCTCTTTGTTCCTGACTCCAGCCCGTCTGACTACTCGCTTTGGCTCCTGACCCGACTCATCTGACTACCAGCTCTGGTTTTGACTCCTGGCTTGTCATTTTGCTTTTAGACTCTTTATTATTTTTTTGTTATTAATAAAGGTGTGATTATTTTTGCATTTCAGTCTGATTCCTGGTAACCTGACATTACTCAAGGGCCATGAATCCTGACGGTGCTAATAATTTACCTTCACCCTCCATCAATTGCAGGATGGATGAACAGGATCACCACTTGGATCAATTTGCATTAGCCCTGCAAACCCTTCTGACTCGCACTACACATTTGGATCAGAGTGTCCCACAAGTTATGGCTGCTCCTGTTTCCACTGCTGCACCTAGTCCTACCAGGAGCATGTCCGGTTCTGCACCTCTACCTCGCGATATGGAGGCGATCCTATTTAGTGCAGAGGGTTTTTGAACCAGGTGGGCATTTACTTTGAGATGTTACCTCAGGTGTTTCTCTCTGACAGAGCTAAGGTGGGATTTCTCATCTCTTTACTCTCTGACACGGCTCTTGCTTGGGCTAATCCCTTGTGGGAGACTAATGAACCAGTGATTTCTAATTACCCTGAATTTGTGGCCTCCTTTTGAAGCATATTTGATGTTCCGGCTCGTTCCTCCTCTGCTGCCAAAGGACTCATGTCCATTCAGCAAGATACGAGATCTGTTGCTCAGTATGCCATTGAGTTCCGTACACTTGCCGCAGAGGTAGGTTGGAACAATGAAGCCCTTGTTGCCGCCTTCTTTCATGGACTCTCTGATGCGATTAAAGACAAAGTTGCTGTCAGAGATTTACCAGAGGATCTCAAGGCTTTGGTGTCTTTTTTAATCCTAATTGACAGAGTCAGTGAGAGGCTTTCTTTTAAGGAGTGCTTGCGGAAGCCTTCTGTCCAGTTGTCTCCTACGTCTTTAATCTCCCTCTCCTCCCATACCTCCTGGTCCCGAGTCACCAGGTACTGCTGAGCCGATGCAGTTGGGATTCATGCATCTCCCCACGGCGGAGAGGGCCCCCTTTTAAAGTCTTGTCCTACACGGCAAGAAAACGCCCCCACCTAAGGTTCTGTCAGGGGCAGACCTTGGGTGGTTTATCATCATTCCCGGAACCGCTAAAGGAGAAACCTTTAAAAAGGTTTAAACCTCCTCTTAAACTCCTTTAAAATTCCTGCATAGTCACCCAGGCTCTTGTTGACTCCAGTGCTGTGGACTATTTCATTGACCGTGCTTTTGTATCACTGCACTCCATTCCTGTATTGCCACAGTCCATTCCGCTTGCTATTGAGGCCATTGATAGCAGGCCCCTTCAAACCGCACTTGTTACTCACGAAACCGCTCCGTTATGCATGGCTGTTTGGGGCTCTCCATTTTGAAACCCTCCATTTCCAGGTGATAAACTCTCCGCATTTTCCGGTTGTTCTGGGTTATCCCTGGCTCCAAAAGCACAATTAAGAACAATGAAGTTTATCTTTAGTTGCAAAAACTTCTTCTTAGTTTATTTTATTTCCAAACAGGATCAAAGAAGAACACGAAGTTTCAGGGCCAATGCCCCTTAATCATGTGATAAAATGGCACACACAACACACCTGATTAAAAAGGCATCTACCTGGGAATTTAACCCTTACATACTAAATAGCAGCTTGCCAAACATTTATAGCACCATCTTGTGACCAAACAGGTAGTTGTGCTTATAAAAAACACAGCTATGAAGCCTCATAGAAAAAAACATATCAAAAATACAATATTCATACATAAAATTATTATTCATATTGTACAGATATTACTTAAATACAGCACATATAGGAAAAATTACAGTTACAGAAATGTTCATATAAAAAAAAAATTTACAACAGATTCTTGGCAAAAAGAGGTTATGGACCAAAACCCTATTCATAATACCAACAGGGATATGAACTTGCTTCAATATAGCAATGGGATACCTAATATACAAAAGAAGAAAACAGTTATAACAATACCTTACAATGCAATACAGACATACAATGTAGCAGATATTAGAAAACAATCTTGCAGGCAAAAAAACAACAACAATCAGATACTAAGTAAAAACTATTTTTTAATCGTTGGAATATTTAATAAAATACTGACCAATTGATTTCCCGATTCATCCCCTTTGGTTTCAAAGTATCCAACTTGAAAATCCAAAATGTTTCACGTTGTTTAAGTAATAGATCCCTATTACCACCACTTCTGGGGATCTTAACTTGTTCAATAATTTGAAACCGAAGTTGGTTAATCTGGTGACCAGCCAATAAAAAATGAGGGGCAACTGGTGCTGTGATTACTTTACATCTTATATTGCTCTTATGTTCAGTGATGCGGTCCCGAATGCGCCTAATGGGACTCACCCACATAGGCCCGCCAACATGGGCGTTTACATGCAATACTAATTATGTGGTGTATTTAATCAAAGTAATCCTTGTATTTAAATTAATGCCCAGTGTGGGGATGTAAAAAATATGGGCTTTTAATTATAGAGCTACAATTAATGTACCCCAAACAAGGGAAAACCCCCACATTTTTCTTGGTTATAAAACTCTGTTGATTATATTTGCCAGACCCAATGTCCGCCTTAATCAATACATCTCGTAAGTTTTTATTGCCTTTATAGGCAGGCATGGGGAACTGTCAAAATTCCTCTATGTTTGGATTGCATCTCTGTAGGATGCCCTAATGTTGGCAAATTATTTTAGATACAGCAGAGCTCTGTCTAGAAAAATCAGAGACAAATGTAATTCTTTTGTTGCCACATTTGGGGGATTTAGGTTTTAACAATGTTTCTCTCTGAGTAGGTAAAACCTCCTTGATAATATTGGAGATCAAGTCATTTGGGTATCCTCTCTGCAAAAAATGTATCACCCATCTCTAACAGTCTAATATGAGTTTTAGTTTCATCAGCCACAATTCGTTTTACCCGAAGCATCTGACTGCAGGGAAGTGATTTAAACAAAGAGGAATGGTGAGCACTGTCATAACTAAGAAGGCTGTTCCTATTGGTTTCTTTACTGAATAAATCAGTCTTGAAACCACAACCACCCTTAATTACAGAAACGTCAAGGAAATCAATCCTCACCTCACTGCTTGTCAATTTAAATTTAATCTTAGTTGTAGAATTATTCAAATCAGCAACAAAAGACTCAAGAGCTCCAACGTCGCCCAACCAAATCCCAAAGATATTGTCAATGTAGTACCACCAGGTGGCGCCACACTGATGAAACAGAAGATGTTCAAAAACATTTTTTTCCTCAAATGAGTTCATGTATATATTTGCATAATTTGGGGACGACATTAGAGCCCATTGCAGTCTCCTGCAACTGAAGATAGAACCTATCCTCGATTAGAAAGTAATTATTATACAAAATGACCTCAAGTAATTGCAAAATGAAATAAATCTGAGAGTTAGAGTAAGAACAAGCAGAATGCAAAGTATTACTCACAGCACCTAGGCCACTTGAGTAAGTGAAGTTTATAGACTTGTAACATCAAGACTAAATAAAATAAATTTATCAGTCTATAATTGTAAATTTTGTAATTTCACCAAAAAGTCATTTGTATCCTTAATAAAAGTACATGACTGCTCCACCAGGGGTTTAATATTTTATCCAAATATATAGCCACATTGGAAAAGACAGAGTTAGTTCCAGCCACAATAAGGCAACCTGGTGGAGCAGTCATGGACTTGTGAATTTTAGGTAAAATGTATAGAACTGGTGTTATTGGATCCTTGACCTGCAAAAAAGTGGCAGTTTTAGAGTTAACAACAGCATTGTTTAACACACTTTTTACTATAAATTTATCTACTTGCTCATTCGGAGCAATGGACTACCTGATATGGTACTATATACATTATTCATACCCAATTGCTGATAAACTTCATTCTTATAATCACATTTGTTTAGAACCACTGTGGCTCCGCCCTTATCAGCTGGCTTCAGGATAAGTTCATTGTTAGTTTTGAGGTTTTTTAAAGCTGCTTTATAACCAGATGTAAAATTAACAACTTTAGTTTTGCCCTTAAATTTCTGATGCGTTGTACGTACTGTAATGTACTGTAATTTATCAAGATCTGACAGTACCAGTTGTTCAAAAGTTTCCACACTAGAATGTGTATTTTGTGGATAAAAGCAAACTCTTATTACGTAAACCTAGATCCTTGATATCAAGGGATTTATTCACAGGTAAAGCACATTTATCAATACAAGAAGGCAAAATAACACTATTATAGATTTCATTAACCTTAAGATGTAAAGGCTGCTTATTTAAATCGATTTGTGAAATGTCCCCCAATGATGAATTAGCATGCCAAAGTTTTAACCTAATGTTACGGATAAAATGGTAAACATCCTTTCTTAAATTAAAGAAATCACAGTCAGTGAGGGGGGAAAGGACAAACCTTTCTGTAAGATTGCAGATTCCCTCTCACTCAGTGAATAGTCCAAGATATTAACCACTATGTCTTGTTGTGAGAGCGGGTTGCCCTGCGTGGTTGCATCTTGTCCGATGACTGTGTTTTTTGAAGCATCTTGTTGGGAGAAACAATGCTTGTGGCGGCCCAGCCGCCTGGGCTTCTTTCCCCCTCTCCTTGGGAAAAATCTGATGAGTCTGAACTATTGTTTGACGATCCGCCATGTCGTTGCATCTATTACTTAAACAACGTGAAACATTTTGGATTTTCAAGTTGGATACTTTCGAACAGAAGGGGATGAATAGGGAAATCAATTGGTCAGTATTTTATTAAATATTCCAACAATTAAAAAATAGTTTTTACTAAGTATCTGAGTGTTGTTGTTTTTTTGCCTGCAAGATTGTTTTCTAATATCTGCTACATTGTATGTTTGTATTGCATTGTAAGGTATTGTTCTAACTTTTTTTTCTTCTTTTGCATATATGAAAATTTCTGTAACTCCTTGTAATTTTTCCTATATGTGCTGTATTTAAGTAATATCTGTACAATATGAATAATAATTTTATGTATGAACATTGTATTTTTTATCACAAGATGGCGCTATAAATGTTTGGCAAGCTACTATTTAATATGTAAGGGTTAAATTCCCACGTAGATGCCTATTTATTCAGGTGTGTTGTGTGAGCCATTTTATCACATGATTAAGGGGCATTGGCCCCGAAACGTCGTGTTTTTCTTTGATCCTGTTTGGAAGAAGTTTTTGCAACTAAAGAGAATCTCCATTGTTCTTATTTGATATATATTGAGAGCTTGGCAGTAGCTCTTGGCGATTTTCCCCTTTGGGACTTGTGTGCTGGACGCTACTTTGCTTCCAAAAGCACAATCCCAGTCTCGACTGGCGTAGTTCTGAAATTTTGTCTTGGCATCCGCAATGTATTTCTACTTGCCTTCGGAAACAAGTCAAAATCCTGTGCACTTCTTCGATATCTCAATTACCAGAGGAGTACAGAGAGTTACTAGACGTTTTTGACAAGATGCATGCCGTTACGTTGCCTCCTCACTGGTCTTACGATTGTGCCATAGACCTGCAACCCGGAGCCATTCCTCCTTGGGGCCGGGTTTACCCTCTGTTGCGAAGAATTGTGCTATGGAGGAGTATGTTGACAATGCTCTGTTGCGGGGGATCATCCGCAAATCCTGCTCTCCTGCAGGTGCTGGCTTCTTCTTCATGAAGAAAAAGGGTGGCGAGTTAAGACCAAGCATCGATTATAGGGGTCTTAATCGTCTTAGCATTAAGAATGCTTATACTATTCCGCTCATTACAGAACTCTTTGATCGCCTCAAGGGAGCTACGGTCTTTTCTAAACTTGATTTGAGAGGAGCGTACAATCTCGTTAGGATCAAGGAGGGCCACGAATGGAAAACAGCATTTAACACCAGGAGTGGGCATTATGAACATCTTGTAATGCCATTTGGCCTATGTAATGCTCCTGCTGTTTTCCAGGAATTTATTAATGATATCCTACGAGATATGTTGCAACAGTGTGTTGTGGTGTACTTCATACACTCACCCACACTTGAGGCTCATTGTTCTTATGTTACGCGGGTTCTTCAGAGACTACGTGAGAATGGCCTGTTTTGTAAACTCGAGAAATGTGAGTTCCATCAGACTCAAGTAACCTTCCTAGGCTATGTAATCTCTGTTGCATGGTTCTCCATGGATCCTGACAAGTTGTCTGCAGTTCTGCAGTGGCCTCGCCCAGTTGGTCTTTGGTCTATTCAATGTTTTCTGGGCTTCGACAATTACTATAGAAAGTTTATTAAAAACTTTTCTTCCTTGGTCAAACCTATCACAGACATGACCCGTAAAGACAATGATCCACTCCATTTGTCACCTACTGCCATTAAGGCCTTTGAGAGTCTTAAGACTGCCTTTGCTGCCCCTCCAGTTCTGGCTCATCCTAACCTTGTCCTACCTTTCATTCTTGAGGTTGATGCATCTGAGACTGGAGTAGGTGCCCTCTTGTCTCAATGTCCTACGCCTGACGGTTCCTTGCATCCGTGTGGTTTCTTCTCTAAGACATTGTCCCCAGCAGAGTGCAATTATGAAATTGATGACAGGGAATTACTGACCATAAATTTTGGCATTCAAGGAATGGAGGCACCTTCTCGAGGGTACTAGCGTACCAGTGCTCATTCTTACTGACCACAAGAATTTGACTTGTCTAACCAAAGCAAAATCGTTGTCGCCCCGACATGCCAGATGGGCACTATTTTTGTCTCGGTTTAATTATGTGGTCTCCTACCTGCCTGGTAGTAAGAATGTTAGGACTGATGCTCTCTTTTGGCAATTTTCGCCTCTGTCCAAGGAGGAGTCGATACCTACTCCAGTTATACCTCCTGACCATATTTAGGCCACCATACGTACTAATTTGACTTCCTGGCTGCACAAACCAATGCACCTCTTGAGAAACTTAGTGGTAAGTGCTTTGTACCTGAGAATCTTCGAACTAAACTATTGCACACTTAACACTAGCCGCAGGTCCCCCGGGCAAGAACCAAATAATTTGGTCTGTCACTTGTCAATTCTGGTGGCCAGGTCTTTGTTCTGATGTTGCTGCGTATGTTGCCTCCTGCTCAGTCTGTGCACAGAATAAGACTCCTCTGCGTCTTTCTGTGAGTCTTCTCCAACCTATTGCTAATGGTGAGCGTCCTTGGACACATCTTTCCATGGACTTCATTGTCGAGCTCCCTGTTTCCAATGGCAATACTGTTATCCTAATGGTGGTTGACCGTTTTTCCAAAATGTCACATTGCTTTCTCTTGAGCTTGCTTCAGTTTTTGCCCGGGAGGTCTTCCATTTACATGGGTTACCAAAGGAGATAGTCTCGGACCGGGGTAGTCAGTTTGTCTCCAGATTTTGGCCCCCTTTTTGTGCTCAAATGGGGATCCAGCTTTCCTTCTCCTCGACATATCACCCTCAATCTAATGGGGCTGCGGAACGGTCTAATCAAGCTCTGGAACAGTTCTTCTATTGCTATGTCTCAGATCATCACAATAATTAGTCTGAACTGTTACCATGGGCAGAGTTAGCTCGTAATAGTGCTATTAATGCTTCCTCCCAGTTATCCCTGTTCATGGCAAATTATGGGTTTCAACCATCCTTGTTGCCCGATTTATTCATGTCTCAGGGTATTCCGGCTTTGGAGGAGGATCTCCGACAACTCCGTGCCACGTAAGTGCAGATTCAGGATTGCCTTCATTGATTTATGCAGCGCCAAAAATTCCAGGGTGATTGTAGGCGTCTGCCCACGCCTTCCTACCAGGTTGGTGAGAGGGTTTGGCTGACCTCCCGCAACTTGAACCTTCGTGTGCCTTCCAATAACCTGGCTCCCCATTATGTTGGCCCTTTTTGAATACTCTGACGGGTCAATCCTGTTGCCTATGCTCTTGACCTTCCTCCTGCAATGCGCATCTCCAATGTTTTTCATGTCTCCCTCTTGAAACCATTGGTTTGTAATCGGTTTACCACTGTGTTGCTTCATCCCTGTCCTATCTCTGTTGACAACCATTAAGAATATGAAGTCTGCAACATTATTGACTCTTGTATGTCCAGGGGCCGCTTACAGTATTTGGTTCACTGGAGGGGTTACGGTCCGGAGGAGCGTTCATGGGTTCCCTCCTCTGATTTTCATGCTCCTGCCCTCCTCCGTGCCTTCCATGCCCGTTTCCCCAATAAGCCTTCACCCTGCTTTGTTTGCTATTTGCTGCTGGCTGCCATTTTACTCACCTCTCTCACTGAATCTGCTGCAGAGTGTGCAATGCTGCTCACTCACCTAGGCGCCCTCTTATGGCCAAACTGTGAACATCATCAGTGTGAGACAGGTTGCAGTCCCATAATTATGTCATCACTTATTATTTAAAGGGCCTCTGTTTAGTATGCTTTGCCCTTGCGTTTGCTCAGACATCTTTGTGAGTTCCTGTGTTCCAGTTCCTGTCTATTACCTGGCTTGGCTGACGTTCCTTCTGGTTCCTGATCCCTGGCTTGTTCCTGATTCTTTTCTCTTTGTTCCTGACTCCGGCTCGTCTGATTATCAGCTCTGGTTTTGACTCCTGGCTTGTCGTTTTGCTTTTGGACTCTTTATTATTTTTTTGTTATAATTATTAATGGTGTGATTATTTTTGCATTTCATATCTCAGTCTGATTCCTGGTAGCCTGACAAAGGTGTATTGCCTCCGCGATGTCTGTATCCAGCAAGTTGATGCCTTAGCAGGAACGATACGGCTATGAGAAGAGCCGGGCACATACAAAAGCTACACCTGTAGTTGTGGAAATTACTGAAGCACAGTGTCTATGCAAGTATAAAATATACACCTGCCTTTGTTTCTGTGTTTTCTTCCTCAACTCAAGCTGAGGTGTGTTTTTCAGTTAATGCGGTTGTCTTTAGCTGGATTACAAATGCCATGGCTATGACTTTGCTTCAAGGAACATATAATCGAAAATCCTGGAAGTAAAATCTTATTGCCTCTACCATATAAACGAGTGGCTTGTTAATAAAAATCATCCCAATAAAAGTGGAAAGAAAAAAAAAAAGAGGGGGGGGAATTGACTGCCTAATTGATAGCCATAAGATCTAAGTACAATCCTGGCCCTTTTCTCCCAGAGTTAAAACGGTCCCTGACTTTGTATGTTAATATGGGGAACTTAAATACTGAGAAGAGGAGACTCTTTGGCTGATCCATAAGTACAAAAGAGTTTTTTTCCTACTACCTGTATTCCTCTATACTTTGGAGAAAGAGAAGATATAAGAACATTTCTTTCTAAGTTACCATGGGTTGTAAAGGATATAAGTCCGCTGTTTTAGGAACTGATAACTGTTAACTGATTATTTGACTCAGACATTGTATGAATTATTCACAGCTGTTGCCATATATATTATTGCCCATCCCCCCTCCTAGTCTTTTTTATGTTTTAGCTTTTCTGCAGAATGTTCACTAATTTACACTGTTTTATTTATTTTTTTGCACAAAAGTTCAATACTAGGACTTAGGAAGAAAAAGGGATTTTCATCACACTTTTGTTGTAGTTACGGAATTGTATAATCACCTATATAATCAACGTGTCTAGTTGCAAAATATAGATGTCGACTTAAAGTGAATGTAAACTTTAATAAATTAGTGCCCGGTTTTTAAAAATACTTTTAAAAACAGGGACACTCATTCATGAAAGTTTACATTGCACTGTATTTTTACAAATACTTACCTTTCCCTTGTGCAAAGCCAGATCGCCGATCTGCCGCCCGCAGTTCCTCTGTACATACGTCACCAATGACGAAACCGGCTTCCTCCAATCATGGCTTTCCCCAAGAGCGTCCATCTCGTGAGGCCACGCCGTGATTTGAGGAAGCCGGTTTCATCATTGTTGTGTAAGTACAGCAGGAGAAGCAGCAGGGGATTGGCGATCCGTCTTTGAACAAGAGAAAGGTATTTGTAAAAATATGGTGCATTGTAAACTTTTATGAATGACAGTGCTCCAGTTTTTAATAGTATTTTTAAAAGCCGGGCTCTAATTCATGAAAATTTACATTCACTATAAATCATAATTCACAAATATATATATCTCATAAGCATATTGGTTACTTAGAGCACAATGTACTTCTCCTATCACTAGCACTCCTGGAGAGGCTATCCTCAAAGGGAGAGAAAAGCTAAGAATATTGACATGGAAAATAGTATAGATACACAGGTACCAATTTTGGCAAACCCAGAACAGCAACCCCTGATCAACCAGATTGCAGACCTGATTATTCCTAATTTTAATATACTTAAACATGAACTCTCAGGCCTCACCGATGAGGTAAGGCAGTTCACAATAAGACTCACTGAAGTAGAGTTAAGGGTCTCTGATCTGGAAGATCAGATGGGTATACAAGAGTCAATATCGAAAAATCAAGGGGATCTGATCAGAACACTACAACTGAGGCTGGAGGATTTAGAGGATCATTTCCGCAGAAACAATGTGAAAATTGTAGGTCTGCCTGAATCCATCCAGCTCCAGGATCTAGTGAAATTTGCTTCAGTAGAATTACCTCAAATATTAGGCCTTCAAATACCAGATAAGTCATTTGTATTAGAAAGTGTACACAGACTAGGTATAACTAGTAACAACCCTGATGGCATATCTCCCAGACCAGTAATGGTTAAATATCTACGCTTCCAAGATAAAATTTCTATTATGAGACAATACAGGAAAACTAATCCAGTAATGCTGGGTCAAGACGCTGCAGTCCTGGGCCTCACTCTGTCGCGATCTCACTAAAAATAGAGAGATTGCCCTATTTCTGCATGCCCCATGAGTAGGGCAGTGCAGAAATAGACGGGCAGAGTTACTGATGCAGAGAGGGCCTGATCGGACCTGTGTGGTGTTGAACGTTGGTGGTGTGGGAGGGTTAGGAGGCAGGCGGGTGGGCAGCTTATCGCTGGAAGGGGGTGGGACGGGTGGGACCGCTATGCTACAGAAGTGAGTGGGAAGGAAGGAGGGGGAAGCAGGAAGAGGGGCCTCCTATAGTGAAAAGGGGGGTAGAGGGTGGGAAAGCGATCTGGGAGGGGGGGCAGCTACATTACAGATTTTTTTTTTTAAATAAATAAAATTGATAGCAAACAGGGTACAGCTGCCAGTACATAAGATGGCAGCTAATAGGTAGGGGGGGGGGGTGTAGAGAGCTCTTTGGGGGGGGGATCAGGGAGGTTTTGGGGTAAGCGAGGATCCTATACTGCAGAAAATATATATATATAAATATAAAAATCCTTATATTTTCATACTGGCAGACTTTCTACCAGTAATTAAAATGGGGTGACCATTGAGGGGTGGGGGAGGGAAGAGAGCTGTTTGAGAAGGATCAGGGGGTGGGAAGTATCAGGTGGGAGGGTAATCTCTACACTAAAGCTAAAATGAACCTTACAAACTACCCAATTAATCTCTTCACTGCTGGGAATAATAAAAGTGTGGTGCGCAGCTGCAATTAGTGGCCTTCTAATTACCAAAAAGCAATGGCAAAGCCATATATGTCTGATATTTCTAAACAAAGGGGATCCCAGAGAAGCTTTTACAACCATGTGTGCCATGATTGCACAAGCGGTTTGTAAATAATTTCAGTGAGAAACCCAAACACCTAGATTACGAGTTTTGCATTAGGCTTAAAAAGCAGCGTTGGCCGGTCCTAACGCTGCTTTTTTACGCCTGCTGGTATTACGAGTCTTGAAGTTACAGGCTCACCGCTCACTTTTTTTGGCCAGACTTGGAAATACCGCAAATCAACTTACGTAAATTGCATATCCTCTTTTTTCAATGGGACTTGCATAGCGCCGGTATTACGAGTCTGCCAAAAAGTGAGGGGTAAACCCTCTCCTGTCAAGACTGGTACCGCATTTTAAAGTCAGTAGTTAAGCGTTTTACACTACAACGCCGTAGAATAAAACTCTTAACTAAAGTGCTAAAAAGTACACTAACACCCATAAACTACCTATTAACCCCTAAACTGAGGCCCTCCCGCATCGCAAACACTAATTTTAACCCCTAATCTGCCGAACCAGACATCGAATTCTATCAGCCAATCGGAATTAAGGTAGAAAAAATCCTTGTTCCAATCAGCCAATAGAATTCCAGCTCAATCCTATTGGCTGATTGGATCAGCCAATAGGATTGAACTTCAATCCTATTGGCTGATTGCATCAGCCAATAGGATTTTTTCTACCTTAATTCCGATTGGCTGATAGAATTCTATCAGCCAATCGGAATTGAAGGGACGCCATCTTGGATGACGTCATTTAAAGGGACCTTCATTCAGTGTTAGCCGTCAGATGAAGAGGATGCTCAGCGTCGGATGTCTTGAAGATGGACCCGCTCCGCGCCGGATAGATGAAGATAGAAGATGCCGTCTGGATGAAGACTTCTGCCCCTCTGGAGGACCACTTCGCCCGGCTTGGATGAAGACTTCTCCCGGCTTCGTTGAGGACTTCGGCCCGGTTGGATGAAGAATTCTCCCGGTAAGGTGACCTTCAAGGGGTTAGTGTTAGTTTTTTTTAAGGGGGTATAGGGTTGGTTTTAGAGTAGGGTTGGTTGTGTAGGTGGTGGGTTTTAATGTTGGGGGGGATTTGTAATTTTTTTTACAGGTAAAAGAGCTGATTACTTTGGGGCAATGCCCCGCAAAAGGCCCTTTTAAGGGCTATTTGTAATTTTAGGGTAAGGTAGGGCTTTTTTTATTTTGGGGGGGCATTTTTATTTTGTTAGGGGGATTAGATTAGATGTAATTAGTTTAAAAATCTTGTAATTTGTTTATTATTTTCTGTAATTTAGTGTTTTGTTTTTTTTGTACTTTAGCTAATTTTATTTAATTGTATTTAATTTAGGGAATTAATTTAATTGTAGTGTAGTGTTAGGTGTTAGTGTAACTTAGGTTAGGTTTTATTATTATTATTATTTACAGGTAAATTTGTCATTATTTTAGCTAGGTAGTTATTAAATAGTTAATAACTATTTAATAACTATTCTACCTAGTTAAAATAAATACAAACTTGCCTGTAAAATAAAAATAAATCCTAAGCTAGATACAATGTAACTATCAGTTATATTGTAGCTAGCTTAGGGTTTATTTTATAGGTAAGTTAATGGGTGTTAGGGTTAGACTTAGGTTTAGGGGTTAATAAGTGTAGGTAGGTGGCAGCGACATTGGGGCGGCAGATTAGGGGTTAATAAATATAATGTAGGTGGCGGCGATGTTGGGGGCGGCAGATTAGGGGTTAATAAGTGTAAGATTAGGGGTGTTTAGACTCGTGTTTCATGTTAGGGTGTTAGATGTAAACATAAATTTTATTTCCCCATAGGAATCAATGGGGCTGCGTTAAGGAGTTTTATGCTGCTTTTTTGCAGGTGTTAGACTTTTTTTCAGCCGGCTCTCCCCGTTGATGCCTATGGGGAAATCGTGCACGAGCACGCACAACCAGCTCACCGCTAAAGTAAGAAGCTGGTATTGTAGTGCGGTAATGAGCAAAATTTTGCTCAACGCTCACTTCTTGTCTGGCTTGTAAAAACCCGTAATACCAGCGCTGTCTGTAAGTGAGCGGTGAGCATAAACTGCTCGTTAGCACCGCACAGCCTCTAACGCAAAACTCGTAATCTAGGTGAAAGTTTGTAAAAAAAAGTTAACATTTTTTTATTTGATCACATTTGGCGGTGAAATGGTGGCATGAAATATGCAAAAATGGGCCTAGATAAATACTTTGGGTAGTCTGCTAAAAAAAATATATAGTTTTGATAGGTAAATATAAAAAGGCTCTATTTCTGTTTAAATGAAATAATAGCAAAAATGCTAAAAATGATCTGGTCTTATAGGAAAGTTTTAGTCTGAAATACCCGGTCCTTAAGGGGCTAAGAAACTTGTTGATACAAACTAACTAGAACCAGGAGGCATAGATAATCCTATAATATAAAAGGCCAAGTGTGTTTGTCCGAAGCTGTCATGCGCAGTAGAGACAGCGCAAGGACAAACACACCTGGCCTTACACAAACTAACTGTCCTGATCTGCTGTCCAGAGGGAGTGGACGGGGCCGGGCATGGTGGGCGTGGTGGGGGGCATGGTCTGTAGAGAGAGTGCACAAAAGAAGGACAGAGAGACAGAGCAAAAGAGGTGGGAGAAAGAGCACAAAAGAGAGGGGGGGGGGAGAGCACAAAAGAGAGGGGGGGGGAGAGCACAAAAGAGAGGGGGGGGGGGGAGAGCACAAAAGAGAGGGGGGGGGAGAGCACAAAAGAGAGGGGGGAAGAGCACAAAAGAGAGAGGGGGAAGAGCACAAAAGAGAGGGCGGAAAGAGCACAAAAGAGAGGGGGGAAAGAGCACAAAAGAGTGGGGGGGAGAGCACAGAAGATAGAGGGGGGAAGAGCACAAAAGAGAGGAGGGGGAAGAGCACAAAAGAGAGGAGGGGGGAAGAGCACAAAAGAGAGGAGGGGGAAGAGCACAAAAGAGAGGGGGGGGGAAGAGCACAAAAGAGAGGGGGGAAAGAGCACAAAAGAGAGGGGGAAGAGCTCCAAAGAGAGGGGGCAGAAAGAGCACAAAAAAGAGGGGGAGAAAGAGCACAAAAGAGAGGGGGGAGAAAGAGCACAAAAGAAAGGGGGAGAAATACCACAAAAGAGAGGGGAGAGAAATACCACAAAAGAGAGGGAGGAGAAAGAGCACAAAAGAGAGAGGGGAGAGAGAGCACAAAAGAGAGAGAGCACAAAAGAGAGGGGGGAGAAAGAGCACAAAAGAGAGGGGGGAGAGAGCACAAAAGAGAGGGGGAGAGAGAGGACAAAAGAGGGGGCAGAGAGAGAGCACAAAAAAGAAGGGGATAAATAGAGAGGGAGCACACAAGAGAGAGGGTCAGAGAGAGAGAGGAAGGGGTGGGACCGCTGTACTGAAAAAAAAATGGCCCGTGTACACAGGTTTTAGGACTGGTATTACATACAATAGGATATTACATAGAACCTGTTATGCTTAAAAATGTTTTTTTTCCCTGTAATTTGTACGTATTTTAGTTGGGTTGGGGTGTTTTTTTTGTTTTGTTTTTCTCCCTTCCCTGCCCTGTCTACTATGTTGAGTCTACTTCTACTCCGGAAATGTTGATTTTTTTTTCTTGGAACGTTGGGGGAATAACTTCCCCAGCTAAAAGGAGTATTATTTTGAAAACAACTAAAGCAAGCCACACACCAGATGTGATACTTCTACAAGAAATCCACCTAAATGATAAAAAAATACCCAAACTGAAATGCAAATGGATGGGAGTAGTAGCTACCCCCTGTCTGAAACGTAAGAGAGGCGTTGCCTTCCTCTTCTCGAATAGTATATACTATTTTATCACAAGAATTAGATAAGGGGGGGCAGATATATTATAGATGAATTAGAGTGTAATGGTAATGGTACTATATGTCATCTGTAATGTGTATGGTCCAAATTACCTAGACCCAGATTTCTGGGATATTCTATATACCAAACTCTTTCCACATATAAATAAATATGTAACATGATGATTTGCCCCTAAATAGATAGGAAAAGGGTAGGAAGTACTCCTTACTAGAGGGTAAAAAATGTTTACATTTTTATTAATAAGTTAAACTTACGAGACATTTGGAGAATCAAAAACCCACATAGGAGGGCTTTTTCTTGTCAATACAATGTCGCAAATTGACCTTTTTTTTTTATATCTGACAATATGATAAGATTAGAATTAAACCCACTATTAGGGATATCCTGGTTTACGGATCACGCAATTATAACGTTATTTGTAGAAGGGGGTAGAAGTCAGCACGACCAAAATAATAATGTTTTCTTTCCTAAACACCTTCTATATGACAATGATTTTAACAATTTTATAGTACAGAGCTGGAAAGAATACTGTATTAATAATAAGGCATTTTACCACAAAACAGATATTTTCTGGGAAGCGGCGAAAGTGGGCTCCATGGAGAGATTAGAGCATATTTAGTTAAATAGAAAAAAAACAACTGCTAGGGACCTTCAACTAACTAACTAACCAGCTGAGAAACTCCTATAAGACCCATATAACTAACCCCAGTGAGATTACGTGGGGTAAATACAGGACATCCAAAACAGAGAGCAGAAAGGGCTCAAGGAAGACTTAAAATTAAAGGCTTTTATTTCCAGCTATCATAGCAGGTCAGCTAAGTTCCTGTCTAAATTAATCAAAACAGGCAAAGGTGAGAAAAAAGGGTGACAAAAGGTTCACACTATCTCAAGATATTAGAAAGATAATAAATGGATATTACCAAGAAATATATTCGTCAGGGAAACTTAATGATATATCAAAGGAAACTTTCTGGCATAAGATTACCCTTCCTAAACTGTCTCTAGAAGACCTCTAGGAGTTAAATCAAACAATTCAAACAGAAGAGGTTTTGACAGCTATCGAGAAAGCTAATATGAATAAATCACCAGGGCCCAATCGGATCCCCGCTTAATTTTATAAAATCATGAAGGGAAACATTCTTAATACTTTGGTTAACCTTTTTAACAGATATTACTATAATAATAAGATGGACTCTAGTTTTTTTACAGCGTCCGTAGTTACCCTTATCCCAAAAGAAGATAAAGATCCGGAGATGCCTAGTGCATACCGCCCTATCTCATTACTGTATAATGACTATAAGTTATTAACATCTATGGTTGCAGATAGACTTAAGAAATATGTGAATTAAATAATTCATGTAGATTAAACAGGTAATTGACTCTAGATTTTTTTTGGAATAGGCTTAAAGGGACACTAACCCCAAAATTTTTCTTTCATAATTCAGATAGAGAATACAATTTTAAACAATATTCCAATTTACTTCTATTTGCTTCATTTTTTAGATATCCTTTGTTGAAGAAATAGCAATGCACTTGGGTGAGCCACCAATCAGCAGCTATTGAGCCTATCTAGATATGCTTTTCAGCAAAGAATATCAAGAAAATTAAGCAAGTTAGATAATAGAAGTTAATTACAAAGCTGTTCAAAATTGAATGCTCTTTCTAAATCATGAAAAAAAAAATTGGGGTTTTATGTCCCTTTAAAAATGGTCAGAAAGCCCCCAAACAAGATATGGCAATATTGACACTCGATGCCGAAAAAGTCTTCAACTCAATAATTCAGTTTAACAAATTAGGTACAAAGTTTTTAGGGGGGGGGGGGGGAGAGGAAGGTACACCTCTCCATGCGATTTTTGGCTCAGGATAAGGAATTTGGAGGATTTGGCTTACCAAATATTAAACTTTACAACTGGGTTACTATGGTTAAAATGGCAGTAGATTGGATCACAGAATCCAATTTCTTTTTTTGAAATAGAGGAGAAAATGATAAGACCCTTTTCATTAAAAGCAATCCTGCATATACCTCTAATCAAGTTACCATCAGTCATTCATAATTTAAGTGTGATTAAAAACGTGGTTGTGGCATGGGAGAAATTCTGTGGTGAACTTAATGTAAATTATAGATTATCTAGATATCTACCCATCATAGGGAACCCAGCATTTTTTCCGGGTCTTAACCATGAGATCTTCCAATATTGGCATCTGAGGGGATTTAGATATGTCCATCAACTGGTGGAACTTGGTACACAGTCTATTTAAATCCTTTGAGCAAATTAAAAATAAATTTTATTTTCCAAAACAACACTTCTTTGGTTACCTACAACTTAGACACTTTTTTGTCAAATAACTTCTGAATCTAATCTTAGTTTGGGATCTAGGAGTTGTTGAAAGTGGTGTACACATTTTTAGGGTTGGTTGTTATTCAATCAGGAACTGGTATAAAATAATTACGACAAAATATGGTCAACTATATCTAGAGACGATTCTTGCCAGATGACAAAGATCTTTTATAGAGCTGGACATGATATAAAAAAGTATTCAGTTAATAGGGAATAATAATACACTCTGGAAAGAATCACACAGCAAACTCCTAATTGTTTCTTACATTTCTCCAATAATTCTTGCTAAATGGGATAAAAAAATGTACGGGCAGTTGCTACAACTGTAAATATCCCCAAGCATTGTTTCTGGTATTGCCCTAAAATTCAAAGGTTCTGAAACAGAGTTAATTTTTGGTTGAATACATTTATACACCAGAAGCTATTACTTTCCCCAATAATTATTAGTTTCTTGTGTCTAGTCTACCTAAAAACTGAAATTTAATAAATGACCAAAATCTAATCTATACTGCTATAATGGTGGCAAGGAATCTAATATTGCAACATTGGAAGGCAGATAAGCCCCTTAGCATTGCAGAAGTTTTGCGGAAAATGTATTTACAAATGACACTAGAACAATATTATATGGAGGCAAAGAATGAGAAACAATTTAAAGCTTTTTTTAAAAAAATGGCTGAAAATAATTAAGTCATTTTCACTGGCAACACAAATCCAGACTATCCAACCTCTACGTAAATCTGTTTTTTATTATTTTAAATACTGCAATACAGGAGGGATATCTGACAATCCAGTGGGACAAATGATCAGAAAGGAGGGAGGGAATAGATCCCCCCTCCCCCGTTTTTTTTTTTTTTTTTTTTTTCTTCACTGGGTGTTATTTTATATGAATAGAAATCACAACACGGTATATTCAAAGAGAGTTATGTTCCTTCTTTTTTTTTCATTATTATCTACAAAAAAATAGAACTTTGGTCATAAGAATTGAATGAATATTATGTGGAAGTATATTTAGTACATCTCTTTTTTCTTTTGATGTAACCCTGTTAAAACCATTCAACATAGGTTCTGTTTCTTTTGTATTGCTATGTACAAGACTATTGTCAAATATTTTTATTTTCTTGTTCTTCATTCTATAATGTTCATTTCTTTTTATATACATTTCTTTTTAATCAACATTCATATTAACACACTGCTCGTTGATACAGACACTACATCTGCACACCCCCCCTGCTCACTGACACACACATTCTGCACATTGATACGCAGTGTTTTTTATAACCCTAGTCACATGATATGATGCACTAGTCCCAAATTCTTATAAATGGACCTAGATAGTCACACTATTGCAGAGAATGTCATATTAATGTACCAGAAATCAGAATTTATTGTTGAAAGGAACCATTTATTAATATTTTACATCACAGACATTATATTAATCATAGGAACACAACAACAGTATATGTTTTGTTTCTGAAAATAATATACAGGTAAAGCCAAAAATTAATGTTAGAATGACAAATTATACAAAATGTGGCCTGGGCAGAAATTGTTTAGAAAAATGTCTAATCCATTTACAAATAATTTAAAGGGACATGAAGTGAAATATAAAATACTCTTAGAACAGTTTATTATAGCACTGTTTGCATATATTTGTGTTTAAAGGGAGATGAAACCCACTTTTTGTCAGGGTTCAGATAGAGCATGCAATTTTCTAATTTACTTCTATTGTCAAATAATTTTGTGTTCTCTTTGTATCTTTTGTTGAAAAAAAAGAACATAAGCTCAGGAGCATGCACATTTCCGTAGAACTATATGGCAGCAGTGTCAGGAAGGCCTTAGGATTTAAGGATGACGGGTTCATTTTTGTTTCTTTTTCTTCTGTAGTTCCAGAAGAAGAAGAGTGGCCACTCACATCATATGAGGATATTTAGTGCTTATATTTAAAGTCTCTTATTCTTATATTGTTTGTATTTGGTTTCCAAGCGTTTAGTGGTATTAGAGCATATTACTGCCCAAACCATTTCTCTTACTGCACAAAACCTCTAGCTATTGTTAAACATATTGTGATCTTAAGTTCTCTAATGACTGCACTTATAATTACTCATCATACACCTAGACGTCTTACTTGTATAAATATCAGACCTTTTGTATCTTTGTATTATATTTGTAGTATGCCCTAATAAAAATAAAGATATATAAAAAAAGAAACCTGACCTCAGGAATAAGGGTATTTCATAGTGAATTCAGTAAAATACTCTTTCTATATTGGAGGTGGCAGACAACAGTGCAAGTGACCATTTTACTTGTCACGCTCCCTTGGGACAGATATCTAAGCTAGTACAGTATTAGGTTCCCTTATATTTACTCCTTTTGTTTTAAACATTTTGCTTTTGTGTGTATTTGGGTTTGTTAATCCCCCTTTTTATATAAATGTACTGTAAATCTTTTTTGTTCATAGTATAATGTTTATTATTTTGCATAACCAACAAGGTTGTACTAATACACTTTTTACATCTGTGATTATCTTGTATCTAAGCCTCTGCAGACTGCCCCCTTATTACAGTTCTTTTGACAGGCTTACATATGAGCCAATCAGTGCTGACTCCTAGGTAACTCCACAGGAACCAGCACTGTCTAGCTGTGAAAAACTGTCAAAATACAGAGGCTTAAAAACAAGAGAACAAAGCAAATTTGATGATAAAAGTAAATTGGAAAGTTGTTTAAAATTGTATGCCCTATATGAATTATGAAAGTTTAATTTTGACTTGACTGTCCCTTTAAGGTGGTGGCAGCAGCAGAGATAGTTTATTGTGTGTGGCATTAAAGGGGAGCTTGAGCATTTTACTTGGTCTAGTACAGACTAGAGATTGTTTATTAACCCTTGCACCCACTAAACTTAGTCAGAGGCTTGTCTGTAGTGGTTAGACTGTGACTAACTGGAACGGGTGGGTTAACCCTTTCTGTGACAAACTGGCGACTGTTGCAGGGTGGGTTAATCCCCTGTATGCCACAAGTATTTTTGCAAGAATGTTATCCATACCCTTAAAACTGATTGCACAAACGTGAATTGCTTTTATAGGGGAGGAGCCTCCACGCATACTTAGTACAAACAGTGCATATATTATTAAACTCACAATGACAAATTCTCATTCCAGATTACAGGTTCGATAAAATATGCACTGTTGTCAACGAGTTTAGACTCATGCATGGAGGCGTGTGCCCTATAAAAGCTGTTCATGATTGTGTGATCTCGTTTAAGGGTCTCTTACAAAGATATTAAGCAGCTGGGAAGCAGGGTAGAGATTGCAGTTTACATGAAGTGAAAATCCAGTAAAAACATTATTAGAAGTGTTTTCCTTAGAAACTCGTAGTTGCCATTTTATGTAAAGTTCACACCAAAATGGAACCAAGTCTTTAACAAACATAAGAAATCTATATAGTTTAAAATAATCTTTGTCAAAGTTGCCAAACAATAGAAAAACACATACCATAATAGATGCATTTAGAAGGGTTAGCAGTGGTGAGGATGGAAACAAATTGCAATTGTTAACTCTTTAAGCCGCAAGTATGTGATCTCCTGTAAAAACACAATTTTAATAACGCTTGTACTATTTGTGACAATTTGGCCAGTGCGAGTGAGAAATTCAAGATATGAAATATGAAATCACGCCATTTGAAGATGTGAGTGTCCTTAAAGGCAAAGTCTAGTCAAAATTAAACTTTCATGATTTATAAAAGGCATGCAATTCTAACCAACTTTCCAATTTACTTTTATCATCAAATTTGCTTTGTTCTTTTTGTATTTTTTGTTGAAACATAAACCTGGGTAGGCTTGTATGCTAATTGCTAAGCCATTGAAAGTTGCCTCTTGTCTCACTGCATTTTGACAGTTTTTTTCACAGCTAGACAGTGCTAGTCCATGTAAGCCATATAGATAACATTGTGCACACTCCTGTGGAGTTATTTTTGAGTCAGCACTAATTGGCTAAAATGCAAGTCTGTCAAAAGAACTGAGGTAAGGGGGTAGCCTGCAGAGGCTTAGATACAAGTTAATCACAGAGGTAAAAAAGTGTATTATTTTAACATTCTTATGCAAAACTGGGGAATGGTAATAAAGGGATTATCATTTAAACAAAAATTCTGAAATAGCTGTCCATTTAAATGCCTATAGAAGTCTGTACATCCTGCCAAGATACATATGGCATGTATATGGATACAGATTGTTGAGGGTGTCTTGTAATTACAATATGTCCCACATGTAAACGAGTTTTGACTTTGCCGAGTTAACAAAGGGGTTCAATGAGAGCTGTAACCTTAAAGGTACAGTAAACTCCAGAATTTGTATTGTTTAAAAAGATAGATAATCCCTTTAGTACCCATGCCCCAGTTTTGCATAACCAACACGTTTATATTAATACTAGGCAATAAGTCTATGTTTAAAAAATACAAACCCCCAAGCTAATTTTACTAAAAATAAAATATGTAAAATTACAGAAAAAAATAAACAAAGCTACCCAATATAAAAAATTTTAAACCTAAACTAAAACCCCTATAAAAATAAAAAATTCCCCCAAATTAAAAAAACCCTAATCTAATACTAAACTACCAATAACCCTTAAAAGGGCCTTTTGTGGGGCATTGCCCTAAGTTAAACAGCTCTTTTACTTAAAAAATTACCTATTACTCCTAACAGTAAAACCCCCACCCAAACAACCCCCCAAAATAAAGAAACCTAACACTAAAAAAACCTAAACTACCCATTGCCCCTAAAGGGGCATTTGTATTGGCATTGCCCATAAAAGGGCATTTAGCTCTTTTACTGCCCTTAAAAGGGCAATCAGCCCATTAAATCCCTAATCTTAAAAATAAAAAATCCTTAAACTAAGCCCCAAATAGGTACTCACCGTTCCTGAAGTCCATCGAAGAAGATCTTCTTCCAGACAACTCCATCATCTTTTATCTTCATCCTGTGCGAAGGCGGCGCGGAGCGGTCTTCCCTGATGCGCAAATCCAGAGCGGCGGTCCTCAGCGGCATGGAGGCTCCTCTTCATCCGATCTCTGGCGTACACTTAAAATTTAATGCAAGTTTCCCCAATCAATTTTGGGGTACCTTGCATTCCTATTGGCTGAAATTTTGAAATCAACCAATAGGATTAGAGCTACTAAAATACTATTGGTTGTTCAAATCAGCCAATAAGATTTTAGTAGCTCTCATCCTATTGGCTGATTTCAAAATTTCAGCCAATAGGAATGCAAGGTACCCCAATAAATATGGGTTACCTTGCATTCAATCTTCAGTGTGCGATGGACGATCGCATGAAGAGGAGCCTCCACGCCGCTGAGGAGCTGTGCATCGGGGAAGCCAGCTCCGCACTTCTGCTCTGCGCCGCCTTTGCTCCGGATGAAGATAGAAGTTGATGGAGCCACCTGGAAGAAGACCTTCCCCGCTGGACTTTAGGAATGGTGAGTACCTATTTGGGGCTTAGTTTTAGGATTTTTATTTTTTTTATTTTTAAGATTAGAGATGTAATGGGCTGTAAAAAAGCTGATTTCCCTTTTAACTGCAGTAAAAGAGCTGAATGCCCTTTTAAGGACAATGCCCATACAAATGCCCCTTTAGGGGCAATGGGTAATTTAGTTTTTTTTAAGTGTTAGTTTTTTTTATTTTGGGGGTTTGGTGAGTGGGGGTTCTTTACTGTTAGGGGGGACTTAGTATTTTTTAAATGTAAAAGAGCTGTTTAACTAAGGGCTATTCGTAGTTTAGTTTAGATTAGGGGGTGTTTTTATTTTGGGGGACTTTTTTATTTTCATAGGGATTGTTTAATTTTTTTAATTTTTGATAATTTTGTTTATTTTTTTCTGTAATTTTAGATACATTTTTTTGTAATTTAAAGTTAGGTTTTATTATTTTAAGTGTAACTTAGTATTGGGGTTAATTTAGAGGGTGTTAGGTTAGGGGGCTTAGTAATTAAATTAGTTATTTGTGTTGTGGGGTTTGGCGGTTTAGAAATGAATAGGTTAATTAGGTTTATTGCGATGTGGGGGTTTGGCGGTTTAGGCGTTAATAGGTTAATTGTGATGTGGGGGTTTAGGGGTTAATAGGTTAATTAGGTTTATTGTGATGTGGGGGTTTGGCAGTTTAGGGGTTAATAGGTTAATTAGGTTTATTGTGATGTGGAGGTTGGCGGTTTAGGGGTTAATATTTTAATTATGTTATTTGCAGATTAGGGGTTAATTACTTTATTATTTTGCGATGCGGGGTTTGCGGTTTAGGTGTTTGTTAATACTTCGTGCTTGAGGTTAGGTTTTTTTTGTTATACTTTGTGCAGGCAATTAGGTTTTTTTGTAATTTCATGCGGGGGGGTTACATGTTTTTTTTTCTTGCGGGCAGTTACGTGTTTTTTTTTTAGTTATTTCATGCGGGCGGTTGCTTTTTTTTTTTTTTTTTAAGGCTTCGTTTGACTGCGCTGCATCCAGGTGGATTCCGAAAATGGCAGGGAGGTGAAAGAATCCACACGCAGCCAACATTCTTTTGGCTGCCTCGCACAGCCAACATTCCTTTGAGGACGCGTACACAACTGGTAACACTGACGGACGCGTTACAAACACGATTATAGTATAGATACTTTTTACCTCTGTAATTACCTTATATTTAAGCCTCTGCAGACTGCCCCTTATTTCAGTTCTTTTGACAGACTTGCATTTTAGTCAATCAGTGCTGACTCCTAGGTAACTCCACGGGATTGTGCACAATGTTATCTATGTGTCACACATGAACTAGCACTGTCTAGCTGTAGAAAACTGTCAAAATACACTGAGAAAAGAGGTCATCCTTCAAGGGCTAAGAAATTAGCATATGCGCGCCGCCTACCTAGGCTTCAGCTACAACTGAGCTCAGTGTATACATATATGCATTTTGTGATAGGCTAATGGCCTATACAGGGTGAGGAAAAATTGGATTAACATTTAAAGGGACACTGAACCCAAATGTTTTCTTTCGTGATTCAAATAGAGCATGACATTTTAAGCAACTTTCTAATTTACTCCTATTATCACATTTTCTTCATTCTCTTGGTATCTTTATTTGAAATGCAAGAATGTAAGTTTAGATGCCGGCCCATTTTTGGTGAACAACCTGGGTTGTCCTTGCTGATTGGTGGATAAATTCATCCACCAATAAAAAAGTGCTGTCCAGAGTTCTAAACAAAAAAAAAAACCCCAAAAAAGCTTAGATGCCTTCTTTTTCAAATAAAGATAGCAAGAGAACGAAGAAAAATTGATAATAGGAGTAAATTAGAAAGTTGCTTAAAATTGCATGCTCTATCTGAATCACAAAAGAGAAAAATTTGGGTACAGTGTCCCTTTAAATGTGCCAGAAAATATTCTACTGCTCATTTTAAATGCATTGTCTTATTATTGTGCATTTGACAATTATTGAGTTCAACTATATATAGTGGCTCTTTTAACTTCCTGGCAAATGTGTTAAAAACAAAAACAAATACAGAACTGAAGTATACATTTACACACAAAAACGTATTATTAGGCAAAAACACTTTGTTTTCTGTCATATACTTTGGCCCATATTTATCAAGCTCCGTACGGAGCTTGAAGGGTCATGTTTCTGGCAAATCTTCAGACTCGCCAGAAACACAACTTATGAAGCAGCAGTCACAAAGACCGCTGCTCCATAACCTGTCCATCTGCTCTGAGCAGGCGGACAGACATCGCCGGAAATCAACCCGATCGAGTATGATCGGGTTGATTGACACCCCCTGCTGGTGGCCGATTGGCCGCAAGTCTGCAGGGGGCGGCGTTGCACCAGCAGCTCTTGTGAGCTGCTGGTGCAATGCTGAATATGGAGAGCGTATTGCTCTCCATATTCAGCGAGGTCTGGCGGACCTGATCCGCAGTGTAAGCCTTGATAAATAGAGGCCTTTATTAGAGATCAGTTGTTGAACATCACATTCTAACATCCAGTGGCAATTCTAGAACTTAATATGTGGGGGCTAACAAAAGTGGTAAAGACATAGCACACATAATATATGGAGCCCTTACAGCTGAAATGGGGACTTCCATAAGCGTTTAATGAAGAACTTGTTTAATCAATTGCCACAAAACTTTGCAAAAATAAAGTTTATCACTGCCCAAACCTATTCTAGAAGTTTCATGAGTTTTGGATTCCCACACTGCAAATAAATGGCATTAATCAAATTTTTTTGATTAATGTTGCTTAACAAATGCTTTACAAAAAGTGCCTTTCAAAATGCACTGAGATAAGAGGCAGCCTTCAAGGGCTTAGTAATTAGCATATGAGCCTACCTAGGTTTAGCTTTCGACAAAGAATACCAAGAGAACAAAGCAAATTTGATAATAAAAGTAAATTGGAAGTTGTTTAAAATTGCATACCCTATCTGAATCATGGAAGTTTAATTTTGACTAAACTGTCCCTTTAAGCAAATTACATTAAAGTGATAAACTTTGCTTGTGCAAAGTAGTTTTGTGGCAATTGATTGTTGTTTAGGCAACCCAAAATTTATAATAACTTATTTCGATTTTGTTATAAATGCATATTAAATTAAAGGGACATTAAACCCAAAAATCTTCTTTCATGATTCAGACAGAGAATACCATTTTAAACAACATTCCAATTTACTTCTATTATCTAATTTGCTTCACTCTTTAGATATCCTTTGTTAAATAAATAGCAATGCACATGGGTGAGCCAATCACATGAGGCAAATATGTGCAACCACCAATCAGAAGCTACTGAGCCTATCTAGATATGCTTTTCAGGAAGGAATATTAAGAGAATGAAGCAAATTAGATAACAGAAGTAAATTAGAAAATTGTTTAAAATGATATTCTGAATCATGAAAGAAAAAAATGGGTTTAATTTCCCTTTAAACTGTAGCCCATTTTTGCTGCAAATACAATTTTCTTGTAGAAAGACCAACTTGTTCTCCTCCGACCGTTTTGAAATGGCCGACTGTCCCCTCCTTTCCCTGACGTTATCCTTAGTGAATATTCAGCTGAAAAGAACATCTCCATGGCAATTCAGCTTATGTATGTATTTCGCGCATGCGCAATGTGTGCTTTTCAGCAAGGGGGTCATTTTAGATTAAAGCAAATTACATTAAACGTTTTAGAATTGGCAAAAAGAGTAACGTGTATAATTTTTAGTATGTTTTACCTAAAGAACTGAATTTTTCTGTGCACAGGTGTGATGTTGGAATTTTGTATTGTGTGTAAAATTTGGTGGCAATTAAGTGATATTAAAGGTAATTTTTGTGGGTTAAGCAAAATTAAGCAGCCAAAAAAAATGCGCTTAGCGCGATTTATTTGACGTGTGGGAATCCAAAACTCATGAAACTTCTAGAATAGCCTTGGGCAGTAATAAACTGCTTATGCAAAGTTTTGTGGCTATTGATTGCTGTTTAGGCACATTTGCACCTTAAAGGGACGGTCTACATTAAAATTGTTATTTTACTACCCATTCCCTAGCTTTACACAACCAACATTGTTAGATTAATATACTTAATAACATTTAAACCTCTAAATTTCTGCTTGTTTCAAAGGCTCTATTGACAACCTCTTAATCACATGCTTTTGTATTTGCTTTTCACAACAGGAGACTGCTAGTTCATGTGAGCCTTATAGATAACGTGTTCACAGCCAAGAAGTTATTAAACGGCTAGATTACGAGTTTTGCGGTATGAGTGAAAAAGCAGCGTTAAGGCTCTTTTTCACTACCGCTGGTATTACGAGTCTTGCAGGTATAGGTGTACCGCACACTTTTTTGGCTGTAACGCAACGTAACTACCGCAAGCTTTCAAAAAGTCCTTTTACAATGGGACATCCATAGCGCCGGTATTATGAGTTTGCCTGGGAGGCCAAAAAGTGAGCGTTACACCCTATACCGTCAAGATTTGTACCGCCACCTGAAAATCAGTAGTTATGAGTTTTATGCTACAAATCCGTAACATAAAACTCATAACTAAAGTGTTACAAAGTACACTAACACCCATAAACTACCTATTAACCCCTAAACCGAGGCCCGCATTGCAAACACTAAAATAAAATTATTAATCCCTAATCTGCCGCTCCGGACATCGCTGCCACTAGAATAAACATATTAACCCCTTAACAGCCGCACTCCCACATTGTAAACACTAGTTAAATATTATTAACCGCTAATCTGCTGTCCCTAACATCGCCGAAACCTACATTACTGTTATTAACCCCTAATCTGCTGCCCCCAAAATCACCACCACTATACTAAAGTTATTAACCCCTAAACCTAACCCTAAATCTAACCCTAACACTACTGTTCCAATCAGCCGATATAATGCGAGCTCAATCCTATTGGCTGATTCAATCAGCCAATAGGATTGAAGCTCAATCCTATTGACTGATTGCTTCAGCCAATAGGAATTATTCACCTTTAATTCTGATTGGCTGATAGAATTCTATCAGCCAATTGGAATTCAAGGGACGCCATCTTGGATGACGTCCCTTAAAGGAACCTTCTTTCTTCGTTAGCCTTCGGAAGAGGATGCTCCGTGCCGGATGTCTTGAAGATGGAGCCGCTCTGTGCCGGATGGATGAAGATAGAAGATGCCGTCTGAATGAAGACTTCGGCCCGCTTGGATGAAGACTTCTGCTGCTTCATTGAGGATGGATGTCGGGTCTTCAAAAACTGTAAGTGGATCTTCGGGGAATTAGTGTTTTTTAAGGGTTTATTGGGTGGGTTATATTTTTAGCTTAGGCAATGCCCATCCAAATGCCCTTTTCAGGACAATGGGGTACTTAGGTTTTTTAGATAGGTTTTCATTTGGGGGGTTTGGTTGTGTAGGTGGTGGGTTTTACTGTTGGGGGTTGTTTGTATTTTTTTACAAGTAAAAGAGCTGATTTCTTTGGGGCAATGCCCCGCAAAAGGACCTTTTAAAGGGCTATTGGTAGTTTAGTTTAGGCTAGGGTTTTTTTTTTATTTTGGGGGGGCTTTTTTATTTTGATAGGGTTATTAGGTGTAATTAGTTTAAATATTTGATAATTTCTTTTTTATTTTGTGTAATTTAGTGTTTTTTTTTTTTGTAATTTAGTTAATTGTATTTAATTAATGTAATTTATTTAATTGTAGTGTAAGGTTAGGTGTTAGTGTAAGACAGGTTAGGTTTTATTTTACAGGTAAATTTGTATTTATTTTAGCTAGGTAGTTATTAAATAGTTAATAACTATTTAGTAACTATTCTACCTAGTTAAAATAAATACAACCTTACCTGTGAAATAAAAATAAAACCTAAGCTAGCTACAATGTAACTATTTGTTATATTGTAGCTATTTTAGGATTTATTTTACAGGTATTTAGTTTTAAATAGGAATTATTTAGTTAATATTAGTAATTTTTATTTAGATTTATTTTAATTATATTTAAATTAGGGTTACGTTAGGGTTAGACTTAAGGTTAGGGGTTAATAACTTTAGTATAGTGGCGCCGACGTTGGGGGCGGCATATTAGGGGTTAATAAGTGTAATATTGGGGCGGCAGATTAGGGGTTTATAAGTGTAGGTAACGGCTGCATTGGGGGCGGCAGATTAGGAATTAATAAGTGTAATGTAGGTGTCGGGGATGGCAGATTAGGGGTTAAGTATAATGTAGGTGTCGGAGATGTTGGGGGCGGTAGATTAGGGGTTAATAAGTGTAATGTAGGTGTCAGCGATGTCGGGGGCAGCAGATTAGGGTTGTTTAGACTCGGGGTTTATGTTAAGGTGTTAGGTGTAAACATAACTTTTGTTTCCCCATAGAAATCAATGGGGCTGCATTACGAAGTTTTACGCTCCTTTATTGCAGGTTTTAGGATTTTTTTCAGCCTGCTCTCCCCATTGATGTCTATGGGGAAATCGTGCACGTGCACGTAAAACCAGCTCAAAGCAGCGCTGTTATTGAAGTGCGGTATGGAGCACAATTTTGCTCACATATTGCCTGCTAACGCTGGGTTTTTGCAAACCTGTAATAGCAGCGCTATAGGGAGGTGAGCGGTGGAAATAACTTGCAAGTTAGCACCGAGCCGCTCATGATGCAAAACTCGTAATCTGGCCGTAAGTTATTTAAGAGTTAGCACAACACAGTACTAAATGCAAGTCAATAGATAATTCATTGTCTATAAAGTCATGTGATCAGGGGGCTGTCAGGATGCTTAGATACAAGGTAATCACAGAGGTAAAAACAAAAGTGTATTAATACCGTATAACCGTGTTGGTTATGCAAAACTGGGGAATGGGTAATAATAAAGGAACAATCTATCTTTTAAAACAATAAAAATTCAACTGTAAACTGTCCCTTTAAGCAACATTAAGCAATTTCTACATTAAATGTTTTAGGAAGTCACACTCAAAGGGAGTGCTACGTGTGTGATAACGGATCATGTCGCAATGCATTACTGGAATTTGTTTGCAAGATAAAAAGTTTAATACACAAAATATATGCATATACAATGTGTCTGGCTTTACATGTAAATACTTACATATTCTGTCTGTACGCACTATTATATATTAGTGCTCTTAATAATTGTATTCCCTACAAAATGTTTTTTTTTTGTTTCTTAAACTTAAATCTGAAAATTGTTGTTTTCCACTCCCTCAGAAAAGCTAGAGTGCATTTTCCCCACATGGTACCCAATAAATGGTTATATATACACCTGTACTTCATTTGCCACAGCTAAGGAGAGAAGACCAGAAGAGGCTTTTCAAGTGGTGTGCTGCTCCATTACAAAACAATGCACATTTTTAAACATGAAAATTGTACAAAAATTACAAAATTCAAAGCACACTTTCTGCCTTGCTAGTGGGCTGAAGAACAAGGACGTGTCTGAAGTTTCTCACAAGTCTTATTTTATTAATCTGCAGATCTCGGCACTTTATAGCAAATGCAAGTTAAAAGGGACAATATACACCATTGTTCATATAACTGCATGTAATGGATACTACTATAAAGAGGAAAATGCACAGATACTGATCTAAAAATCCACTATAAAACCTTTTAAAAACTTATTGAGAAGCTCCCAGTTTAGCTCTGTTAATAAGGTTTGGCTGGGACACCCAGTGAAAGGGGCTGTGAAAGAAGACACTCCCGTCCCCTTCCCTGCATTTGAAAAGACAGATTACACAAACAGGAGTCAGCAGGAGTTTGTAAACGTGTGTGTGCATCTGATACTTGCGGCTTGGTTAGGAATCTGAAAATCAGCAAAACTATACATTGTTACAAAAACAGATGGGCTATATAAATGAATTATCTATAAAATATTTATGCAAAGAACAAGCTAGTGTACAATGTCCCTTTAATGTACAGGTTCAGCCCCCCCCTTGATTCAGTAAGTGATATGAGAGTTTTAAAGAAAAGGAAAACAGAAAAAGGAGATATGGAGAGAAAAACTGAGTGCACGGGGGGAGCCAGAGAGAGATCAGGGGCGCGATCCGATAAAGATCGTAGTTTGCGGCGCAAGCGAGGGAACCCCCGCCGCCTGCAGTTTCAGCTTGCAACTCGAGCTATCCTATATACGGCGCAGTCAGAGGCTAAAGTGCCGTAAGTCTCACAAACCAGCGATGTCCAGAAATCTGCGTAAGCACAAATTTCTGGAGTCGCCAGTGACTTACGGCACTTTAGAAACTGCCGGCGCCTACAAAACCTGACTAAAGTTATAAAATCACTGTACTGTCTAACCTGCCTCCCAAACATAGCCCGACACGTCTAACCCTCTATCCGCTATCCCCCCTCACTATCCTAACAATAAAAAATGTATTAACCCCTAAACCGCCGCTCCCGGACCCCGCCGCCAGCTATATTAAATCTATAACCCCCTAAAGTGAGCTCCTACCCCGCCGCCATCTACCTTACCTACCCACTAAAGTGAGCGCCTTACACCGCCGCCATCTACCTTACCTACCCCCTAAAGTGAGCCCCTTACACCACCGCAATCTACCTTACCTACCCCCTAAAGTGAGCCCCTTACACCGCCGCCATCTATTTTAAAAATATTAACCCCTAATTTAATCCCCCTACACCGCCGCCAGCTATATTAACCCTAATTATATTAGGGTTAATATAGTTAATATAGTTATTATATTATATATATTAACTATATTAACCCAAATTATATTAGGGTTAATATAGTTAATATAGTTATTATATATATATATTAAGTATAATAACCCTATCTAACTAACATCCCTAACTAAATTCTTATTAAAATAGATCTAATTAATATTAATATTATTAATTAAAATATTCCTATTTAAATCTAAATACTTACCTATAAAATAAACCCTAAGATAGCTACAATGTAATTAATAATTACATTGTAACTATTTTAGGGTTTATATTTATTTTACAGGTAACTTGGTATTTATTTTAACTAGGTACAATAGCTATTAAATAGTTAATAACTATTTAATAGCTACCTAGTTAAAATAATTACCAATTTACCTGTAAAATAAATCCTAACCTAATTTACAAATACACCTACACTATCAATAAATTAAATAAACTACAAATATCTAAACTAAAATTCAATAAAATAAACTAAACTAATTTACAAAAAAAACCAAACACTAAATTACAAAAAATAAAAAAATATTACAAGATTTTTAAGCTAATTACACCTATTCTAAGCCCCCTAATAAAATAATAAAGCCCCCCAAAATAAAAAAAATTTCCCTACCCTATTCTAAATTAAAAAAGTTCACAGTTCTTTTACCTTACCAGCCCTTAAAAGGGCCTTTTGCGGGGCATGCCCCAAAGAAAACAGCTCTTTTGCCTGTAAAAGAAAAACACAATACCACCCCCCAACATTACAACCCACCACCCACATACCCCTATTCTAAACCCACCCAAGCCCCCCTTAAAAAAAACAGCCAATCGGATTGAACTTGAATCTGATTGGCTGATTCAATCAGCCAATCAGATTTTTCTACCTTCTTGGATGACATCATTTAAAGGTACCTCATTCCTAGTTCAGTCTTCGTACAGGATGGATGCTCTGCGGCGGAGGAGCGAAGAAAGAAGATTGAAGATGCTGCTTTGCTTGAAGACATCACCGGGTGGAAGAAAACTTCACTGCCGCTTGATTGAAGACATCGCCGGATGGAAGAAGACTTCACTGCCGCTTGATTGAAGACATAGCCCAGATGGAAGAAGACTTCTCTGCCGCTTGATTGGACATCGCCCGGATCGGATGAAGAGTTCTGCCCGGCTGAGTGAAGACAACTTAGGGAAATCTTCAGGGGGGTAGTGTTAGGTTTTTTTAAGGGGGGTTTGGGTGGGTTTAGAATAGGGGTATGTGGGTGGTGGGTTGTAATGTTGGGGGGTGGTATTGTGTTTTTCTTTTACAGGCAAAAGAGCTGTTTTCTTTGGGGAATGCCCCGCAAAAGGCCCTTTTAAGGGCTGGTAAGGTAAAAGAACTGTGAACTTTTTTAATTTAGAACAGGGTAGGGAATTTTTTTTATTGTGGGGGGCTTTATTATTTTATTAGGGGGCTTAGAATAGGTGAAATTAGCTTAAAAATCTTGTAATCTTTTTTTATTTTTTGTAATTTAGTGTTTGTTTTTTTTGTAATTTATTTTATTTTATTGAATTTTAGTTTAGATATTTGTAGTTTATTTAATTTATTGATAGTGTAGGTGTATTTGTAACTTAGGTTAGGATTTATTTTACAGGTAAATTTGTAATTATTTTAACTAAGTAGCTATTAAATAGTTATTAACTATTTAATAGCTATTGTACCTAGTTAAAATAAATGCCAAGTTACCTGTAAAATAAATATAAACCCTAAAATAGCTACAATGTAATTATTAATTACATTGTAGCTATCTTAGGGTTTATTTTATAGGTAAGTATTTAGATTTAAATAGGAATATTTTAATTAATAATATTAATATTAATTAGATCTATTTTAATAAGAATTTAGTTAGGGATGTTAGAGTTAGATAGGGTTATTATACTTAATATCGTTATTATATTATATATATATTAACCCTAATATAATTAGGGTTAATATAGTTAATATATATAATAACTATATTAACTATATTAACCCTAATATAATTTGGGTTAATATAGTTAATATAGCTGGCGGCGGTGTAGGGGGATTAAATTAGGGGTCAATATTTATAAAATAGATGGTGGCGGTGTAAGGGGCTCACTTTAGGGGGTAGGTAAGGTAGATGGCGGCTGGGTAGGGGCTCACTTTAGGGGGTAGGTAAGGTAGATGGTGGCGGGGTAGGGGCTCACTTTAGGGGGTAGGTAAGGTAGATGGCGGCGGGGTAGGGGCTCACTTTAGGGGTAGGTAAGGTAGATGGCGGCGGGGTAGGGGCTCACTTTAGGGGGTAGGTAAGGTAGATGGCGGCGGGGTAGGGGCTCACTTTAAGGGGTAGGTAAGGTAGATGGCGGCGGGGTAGGGGCTCACTTTAGGGGGTAGGTAAGGTAGATGGCGGTGGGGTAGGGGCTCACTTTAGGGGGTAGGTAAGGTAGCTGGCGACAGTGTAGGGTGATCACATTAGGGGGTTATACTTTTATTGTAGGTGGCGGCGGGGGCCGGGAGCGGCGGTTTAGGGGTTAAATACTTTATTTGGGATTGCAGCGGGGGATCGCGGTTGACAGGTAGATAGACATTGCGCATGCGTTAGGTTTTATTTGGCAGGTAGTTTAGGGAGTTACAGGGCTCCAATAGACAGTGTAAGGCTTACTACGGCTGCATTTTGTGGCGAGGTGAAAATGGAGTAAGATTTCTCCATTTTCGCCACGTAAGTCCTTACGCTGTATATTGGATACGAAACTGCGCTTGTTTGGTATACCTGCCTATGGCCCAAAAAACTACGGCTGAAGGCAGAAATATACGGGCGTAACTTCTCGGTTACGCCGTATATAGGATACCAAACCAGCGCAAATTTCGACGTCGCCGGCTTTTGCGGGCGACGCTGCATATCGGATCGGGCCCCATAAGGGGGGGGGGAGAAACAAGAGAAAGAGAGAAATAAAAAGGAAGAGAGAGGGGTGACCGTGAGAGAAAGAGAACAAGGAGAGAAAGAGAGGGAGATAAAATAATTAAAGGGACAGTAAACATATTTTTGACACTATTGTACAGTATATATTCTCTCACTCACCTTTTGTGCAGCCAGTTTGGACTTGTTTATGACCCCCAAAATGGCATTTTTTTCACCGCTTTATAGTCCGCAAGTCAGCCGCAGGGTTGTTTTCAAATCACAATGCCCAGACGGACTCTCAAAGGGGAACAAAGTCCATTTTGGGGACCACAGAATTGTCTAAACAAAAGGTGAGTGACCATTTTATCATACTGCACAAAAATATGTTTACTGTCCCTTTTACTGTTTATTTCCCCCTCAGTCTGGTGTGCCATGCCACTGAGATACCCGAGAAATACTGCATACTACATATCTGAC
Organism: Bombina bombina; assembly: GCF_027579735.1. NCBI lineage: Eukaryota > Metazoa > Chordata > Amphibia > Anura > Bombinatoridae > Bombina > Bombina bombina. The sequence continues at coordinate 420,859,582 of NC_069503.1, read as the reverse complement.
TGCCACTGCACAAGTTGTCTGCGAGGTGCAGGCATCTTTAGGCTCAAAGATACAATACACATCTACATTTTTTTTTAGGGGGATACCCCAATGCTTTCAATAATTGTAAATAAATGTTAGCTACTTAACTGAGAAGGTTTATATGGTACCCACTAAAAAGCATTACCAGCCTTAATAATACTGGAGACAAAAAGAATGTGTAGTATTTTGATTTGCTGAATTAAGAGCATGGCATGAGGTTTATGACTTATGCCCAGGGATAGCTGCTTCTTAAACACAGAATAGTCTGCTTGTTATGTCTTTGTAAGTCTTCTGCACTGGCTCAGCTTTATTCGTTATGCTTTCTCTGTGCATGCTCATTTCATCTGTCAGTGTTTAACGCAATGTTTTCAGATTTGTGTATCACTGATTGCAGAACACTTACAGATGACAATTCAATGGGGAATAACTTATTCTTGTGGTAATGTCTAATGTGCACTCAAGCAAGAACAATTCTACAAAAAAAGAGGAAATGGAAAGAAAACAAATTGAATATCGCCATCAATCTGAAGATAAGACGAGTGTGCTGCTGCATCAAATTGTGCTGAAGAAAAGTAGCCAGAAGTGCTTGTTTATTTCAAGAAAAATTCTACTGCCTCTTGGGTAAAGGGAATTTGTCTGTTATTCACATGGTTTTAAATGGCTCTACAAAAGCACATTTACACTGTGCTAAGGGCTCGAGCTAGTGGTATAAGGAAATCACACATTTAAGATGCACATTGCAAAAAAAGGCAATGGGAGAGAGCCTTATTTTTTTGTTATGTGTGTGTGTAAATAAATATATATATATTCACACACACGTGTATAGAAAGATTGGTATAATGGCGCACTAGTTATCAAATAGATAGTTATAGACCAAGTGATGATATCTCGGCCCCTAAAGGTGAAGTCTTTAAAGATATGCCAATATGGTAGTAGACAAAATCAATAAACTCTCTAATTTTCCTTCTATACTTAGAGGATGCTGAGGTAAAACAAGTGGAAACGGTAACTATTTGTGATCTGATAAATGTCTAAATTTAGATTGATGCAACCTGGTAAATTAGAAATAAGCACTTGTATCTCACGACATAAATTCAAATAAATGTCCTATTTAAACTTTCTCCAGCCCAATTTAATAAAAGCAAAGGACAACAGCCTGAGTCCGGCAAAAAGAAAGTTGCTGTGTATCTGATGCAAAGTTCCTTTTTTATCCACACATAAGTAGTAAAGTGCCCACTTACTAGAAGTTACCTCAATCGAATGAGGTAAGTATGGTGTGTCTTTAATTAGTTGGTCCTGTGTACCGCAGTTCCAATATTCGCTTCAGTGCAGCCTGGTTACTACTTATGTGTGGATAAAAAAGGAACTTTGCATCAGATACACAGCAACTTTCTTTTTGCTGGACTCAGGCTGTTGTCCTTTGAATTTGCTTTTATTAAATTGGGCTGGAGAAAGTTTAAATAGGACATTTATTTGAATTTATGTCGTGAGATACAAGTGCTTATTTCTAATTTACCAGGTTGCATCAATCTAGATTTAGACATTTATCAGATAACAAATAGTTACTGTTTCCACTTGTTTTACCTCAGCACCCTCTATATAGAAGGAAAAAACAGAATTTATGCTTACCTGATAAATTACTTTCTCCAACGGTGTGTCCGGTCCACGGCGTCATCCATAACTTGTGGGAATATTCTCTTCCCCAACAGGAAATGGCAAAGAGCACAGCAAAAGCTGTCCATATAGTCCCTCCAAGGCTCCGCCCACCCCAGTCATTCGACCGACGGACAGGAGAAAAAACAGGAGAAACTATAGGGTGCCGTGGTGACTGTAGTTAAAGAAAGAAATTCATCAAACCTGATTAAAAAACCAGGGCGGGCCGTGGACCGGACACACCGTTGGAGAAAGTAATTTATCAGGTAAGCATAAATTCTGTTTTCTCCAACATTGGTGTGCCCGGTCCACGGCGTCATCCATAACTTGTGGGAACCAATACCAAAGCTTTAGGACACGGATAAAGGGAGGGAGCCAATCAGGTTACCTAAATGGAAGGCACCACGGCTTGCAAAACCTTTCTCCCAAAAATAGCCTCCGAAGAAGCAAAAGTATCAAATTTGTAGAATTTGGCAAAAGTGTGCAGGGAAGACCAAGTCGCTGCCTTACATATCTGATCAACAGAAGCCTCGTTCTTGAAGGCCCATGTGGAAGCCACAGCCCTAGTAGAGTGAGCTGTGATGCGTTCGGGAGGCTGCCGTCCGGCAGTCTCATAAGCCAATCGGATGATGCTTTTCAGCCAAAAGGAAAGAGAGGTAGCAGTAGCTTTTTGACCTCTCCTCTTGCCAGAATAAACGACAAACAGAGAAGACGTTTGTCTGAAATCCTTTGTTGCTTCTAAATAGAACTTTAAAGCACGAACTACATCTAAATTGTGTAACAAACGTTCCTTCTTTGAAACTGGATTCGGACACAAAGAAGGCACAACTATTTCCTGGTTAATATTCTTGTTAGAAACAACCTTTGGAAGGAAACCAGGTTTAGTACGCAAAACAACCTTATCTGAATGGAACACCAGATAGGGCGGATTACACTGCAGAGCAGATAACTCAGAAACTCTTCTAGCAGAAGAAATAGCAACCAAAAACAGAACTTTCCAAGATAACATCTTGATATCTATGGAATGTAGAGGTTCAAATGGAACCCCTTGAAGAACTGAAAGAACTAAATTCAGACTCCAGGGAGGAGTCAAAGGTCTGTAAACAGGCTTGATCCTGACCAAAGCCTGAACAAAAGCTTGAACATCTGGCACAGCTGCCAGTCATTTGTGTAACAAGACAGATAAAGCAGAAATCTGTCCCTTTAGAGAACTCGCTGATAATCCCTTATCCAAACCTTCTTGGAGAAAAGAAAGGATCCTAGGAATTTTGATCTTACTCCATGAGAATCCCTTGGATTCACACCAACAGATATATCTTTTCCATATTTTATGGTAAATTTTTCTAGTTACAGGTTTTCTGGCTTGTACCAGAGTATCTATCACAGAATCCGAAAACCCACGCTTAGATAAAATCAAGCGTTCAATTTCCAAGCCGTCAGCTGGAGGGAAACTAGATTTGGATGTTCGAATGGACCCTGTACTAGAAGATCCTGTCTCAAAGGTAGCTTCCATGGTGGAGCCGATGACATATTCACCAGGTCTGCATACCAAGTCCTGCGTGGCCACGCAGGAGCTATCAAGATCACGAGGCCCTCTCCTGTTTGATCCTGGCTACCAGCCTGGGAATGAGAGGAAACGGTGGAAACACATAAGCTAGGTTGAAGGCCCAAGGCGCTACTAATGCATCCACTAGAGTCGCCTTGGGATCCCTGGATCTGGACCCATAGCAAGGAACCTTGAAGTTCTGACGAGACGCCATCAGATCCATGTCTGGAATGCCCCATAATTGAGTCAACTGGGCAAATATCTCCGGGTGGAGTTCCCACTCCCCCGGATGGAATGTCTGACGACTCAGATAATCCGCCTCCCAGTTTTCCACTCCTGGGATGTGGATCGCAGATAGGTGGCAGGAGTGATCCTCCGCCCATTTTATGATTTTGGTCACTTCTCTCATCGCCAGGGAACTCCTTGTTCCCCCCTGATGGTTGATGTAAGCAACAGTCGTCATGTTGTCTGATTGGAATCTTATGAATCTGGCCTTTGCTAGTTGAGGCCAAGCCCTGAGAGTATTGAATATCGCTCTCAGTTCCAGAATGTTTATCGGGAGAAGAGACTCTTCCTGAGACCATAGACCCTGAGCTTTCAGGGAGTCCCAGACCGCGCCCCAGCCCACTAGACTGGCGTTGGTCGTGACGATGAGCCACTCTGGTCTGCGGAAGCTCATTCCCTGGGACAGGTGATCCTGGGTTAGCCACCAACGGAGTGAGTCTCTGGTCTTCTGATCTACTTGAATCACTGGAGACAAGTCTGTATAGTCCCAATTCCACTGTTTCAGCATGCACAGTTGTAATGGTCTTAGATGAATTCGCGCAAAAGGAACTATGTCCATTGCTGCAACCATCAACCCTACTACTTCCATGCACTGAGCTATGGAAGGTCGTGGAACAGAGTGAAGAACTTGACAAGCGTTTAGAAGTTTTGACTTTCTGACATCTGTCAGGAAAATCTTCATTTCTAAAGAATCTATTATTGTCCCCAAGAAAGGAACTCTTGTCGACGGAGACAGGGAACTCTTTTCTATGTTCACCTTCCACCCGTGAGATCTGAGAAAGGCCAGAACAATGTCTGTGTGAGCCTTTGCCTTTGAAAGAGACGACGCTTGTATCAGAATGTCGTCCAAGTAAGGTGCCACTGCAATGCCCCTTGGTCTTAGAACCGCTAGAAGGGACCCGAGTACCTTTGTGAAAATCCTTGGAGCAGTGGCTAGCCCGAATGGGAGAGCCACAAACTGGTAATGTTTGTCCAGAAAGGCGAACCTTAGGAACTGATGATGATCTTTGTGGATAGGAATATGTAGATACGCATCCTTTAGATCCACGGTAGTCATAAATTGACCCTTCTGGATTGTAGGTAAAATCGTTCGAATAGTTTCCATTTTGAACGATGGCACTCTGAGAAATTTGTTTAGAATCTTTAAATCCAGAATTGGTCTGAAAGTTCCCTCTTTTTTGGGAACTACAAACAGATTTGAGTAAAACCCCATTCCTTGTTCCACAGTTGGAACTGGGTGTATCACTCCCATTTTTAACAGGTCTTCTACACAATGTAAGAATGCCTGTCTCTTTATTTGGTTTGAAGATAAGTGAGACATGTGGAACCTTCCCTTTGGGGGTAGTTCCTTGAATTCCAGAAGATAACCCTGAGAAACTATTTCTAGTGCCTAGGGGTCCTGAACATCTCTTGCCCAAGCCTGAGCGAAGAGAGAGAGTCTGCCCCCTACTAGATCCAGTCCCGGATCGGGGGCTACTCCTTCATGCTGTTTTGGTAGCAGCAGCAGGCTTCTTGACCTGCTTACCCTTGTTCCAGCCTTGCATCGGTTTCCAAGCTGGTTTGGTTTGCGAAGCATTACCCTCTTGTCTAGAGGCTGCAGAGTTGGAGGCCGGTCCGTTCCTGAAATTGCGAAAGGAACGAAAATTAGACTTATTCTTGGCCTTGAAAGGCCTATCTTGTGGGAGGGCGTGGCCCTTACCCCCAGTGATGTCTGAGATAATCTCTTTCAATTCTGGCCCAAAAAGGGTTTTACCCTTGAAAGGGATATTAAGCAATTTTGTCTTGGAAGATACATCCGCTGACCAAGACTTTAGCCAGAGCGCTCTGCGCGCCACAATTGCAAACCCTGAATTTTTCGCAGCTAATCTAGCTAACTGCAAAGCGGCATCTAAAATAAAGGAATTAGCTAACTTAAGTGCGTGAATTCTGTCCATAACCTCCTCATACGGAGTCTCTCCGAGCGACTTTTCTAGTTCCTCGAACCAGAACCACGCTGCTGTAGTGACAGGAATAATGCACGAAATAGGTTGCAGGAGGTAACCTTGCTGTACAAAAATCTTTTTAAGCAAACCCTCCAATTTTTTATCCATAGGATCTTTGAAAGCACAATTATCCTCGATAGGAATAGTAGTGCGCTTAGCTAGTGTAGAAACTGCCCCCTCGACCTTAGGGACTGTCTGCCATAAGTCCTTTCTGGGGTCGACCATAGGAAATAATTTCTTAAATATAGGAGGGGGGACAAAAGGTATGCCGGGCTTCTCCCACTCCTTATTCACTATGTCCGCCACCCGCTTGGGTATAGGAAAAGCATCGGGGTGCACCGGAACCTCTAGGAACTTGTCCATCTTGCACAATTTTTCTGGAATGACCAGGTTGTCACAATCATCCAGAGTAGATAGCACCTCCTTAAGCAGTGCGCGGAGATGCTCTAATTTAAATGTCACAACATCAGGTTCTGCCTGTTGAGAAATTCTACCTGAATCAGAAATTTCCCCATCTGACAAAACCTCCCTCATGGCCACTTCAGATTGGTGCGAGGGTATGACAGAGCAATTATCATCAGCGCCCTCCTGCTCTACAGTGTTTAAAACAGAGCAATCGCGCTTTCTCTGAAATGCAGGCATTTTGGATAAAATATTTGCTATGGAGTTATCCATTACTGCCGTCAATTGTTGCATAGTAACAAGCATTGGCGCGCTAGAAGTACTAGGGGTCTCCTGCGTGGGCAAAACTGGTGTAGACACAGAAGGAGATGATGTAGAACTATGTCTACTCCCTTCATCTGATGAATCATCTTGGGCAACTTTACTATCTGTGGCAGTACTGTCCTTACTTTGTTTGGACGCTATGGCACAATTATCACACAATTTTGAAGGGGGAGACACATTGGCTTCCATACATACAGAACATAGTTTATCTGAAGGCACAGACATGTTAAACAGGTTTAAACTTGTCAATAAAGTACAAAAACCGTTTTAAAACAAAACCGTTACTGTCTCTTTAAATTTTAAACAGAGCACACTTTTTAACTGAATATGTGAAAAACTATGAAGGAATTGTTCAATTTTAACCAAATTTTCACCACATTGTCTTAAAGCATTCAAAGCATTGCACCCCAAATTTCAGACCTTTAACCCTTTATAGTTTTAACCCCTCTACAGTCCCAGCTACAGCCTTTGCTGCGACTTTACCAAACACAGGGGGGTATACGATACCAAATGAAGCCTTCTAGGGACCTTTTCAACTACTTCCAGACCCATACACATGCAGATGCATGTCCTGCTCTCAAAAGTAACTGCGCAGTAATGGCGCGAAAATGAGGCTCTGCCTACTACATAGAAGGCCCTTCCTGACTGGGAAGGTGTCTAAACCAGTGCCTGACGTAAAAAAAACGTTCCCCAAAGTTATAAAGTGTGAATTTCAACATCAAGCTGTATAAAATGCCCAAATAAAGCAATCGATCTAGCCCATAAAAGTGTCTACCAGTTTTATATCCCATATTAAGCCCTTTATTCTGTTTGAGACTAAGAAAATGGCTTACCGGTCCCCATGAGGGGGAAATGACAGCCTTCCAGCATTACACAGTCTTGTTAGAAATATGGCTAGTCATACCTTAAGCAGAAAAGTCTGCCAACTGTTCCCCCAACTGAAGTTATCTCATCTCAACAGTCCTATGTGGGAACAGAAACCGATTTTAGTTACTGCTGCTAAAATCATACTCCTCTCACAAACAGAACTCTTCATCCTTTTCTGTTTCAGAGTAAATAGTATATACCAGCACTATTTTAAAATAACAAACTCTTGATAGTAGAATAAAAAACTACAACTAAACACCACATACTCTTCACCATCTCCATGGAGATGCTGCTTGTTCAGCGGCAAAGAGAATGACTGGGGTGGGCGGAGCCTAGGAGGGACTATATGGACAGCTTTTGCTGTGCTCTTTGCCATTTCCTGTTGGGGAAGAGAATATTCCCACAAGTTATAGATGACGCTGTGGACCGGACACGCCAATGTTGGAGAAATAGAGAGTTTATTGATTTTGTCTACTACCATATTGGCATATCTTTAAAGACTTCACCTTTAGGGGCTGAGATATCATCACTTGGTCTATAACTATCTATTTGATAACTAAATAGTGCGCCATTATACCAATCTTTCTACACATTTTTTGATCATATTGGACATTGGATATTCTTGGGTGGGACCTAATTATTGTCTAATGTCCAGGTATTGGGCTGCCTATTTATAGCTATTTTGTACTACTCCAATTGTTGTAGGGTTTCAAACCTAGTGCCGATTTTATTCTCTCTTGAAATAAACATATATACAGTATATATACACATATATAAAAGAAAGTTTAAGTTGGCATTTGATCCAATATTAAAGGGATACTAAACCCAATTTTTTTCTTTCATGATTCAGATAGAGCATGAGATTTTAAGCACCTTTCTAATTTACTCCTATTATCAATTTTTCTTTGTTCTGAGGCTATCTTGATTTGAAAAAGCAGTACTGTAAGCTTTAGAGCCGGACCATTTTTTGTTCAGCACCTGGATAGCACTTGCTGATTTGTGGCTAAATGTAGCAAACCAATCAGCAAGCTCTACCAAGGGGCTGAACTTAAAATGGGCCGGCTCCTAACCTTTTATTACTGCTTTTTCAAATCAAGATAACATATAGGAGTAAATTAGAAAGTTGCTTAAAATTGCATATTCTATCTGAATCATGAAAGAAAAAATGTGGGGTTAGTATCCCTTTAATAAACCTGTTATGCAGTTAGTATTCAAGTTACTTGTTCATTGTGTCATTTATGAACATTCACTCAAGCTCCTGCTAATGGTTTAGTTTGGTTTAGTGGCTTTACATCTCAGTATATACTTTGTATGATATCTTTTGATATTTATGTACTAGCATATACAAAATTACAAATACATTTGTTTTTGGGGGTTTTTAACATCGTTTTATGCAAACCTTTCTAGAATTTCCTTGTTATATGTTTACCTGATAAATTAATATTTTTCATGATGATGATGAGAGTCCACAAGTCATCATGTGTAGGAGGCAAAAAGATACCCCAAAACTGAGCTTTAAATCCCTTCCATTTCCCATAATTCTCAGTCATACATATATAGCCAAGTACACTGTCAGAAAAAAGGGTACGGTTGGGGTCCGTTTTTGAACAGTTACAGTACAACTGCTGTGGTTGTACCCTCGAAGGATCATATATGATCATATATCAATATGTACCATTTAGGGGTAAAAAGATCCATGTCTGTACCATTTAACCCCCCCCCCCCAAAAGGTACAATCCTTTGTGTGACTAAAAGGTTGAGGGGAATAAGTGGTTCAAGGCTGCCAAACCCTGCAAGTTCATATAATTTGTGCACCTCAATTATTCGATGAACACATAACTGGTAGTCACTAAAAATGAATTTAACATACATGTTGTGCTGCAAAATAATTAATGTTCAATGGTTGTTGGCAATATGCAAGAGGTGGGCAAGGCAACAAAAAATACTTAACAACCCATATCTTCAATAACACTGTGCTGCTAGTTCTAAATAGCACACAAGCACTTCACATTTTAATGTTAATATTTAGAGCATCAAGATGATAACTCTTAAACATAAAGCAAATATATTAACTTTAATTACAAAGAAACATTTGTTTTAAATTCTATAAAATAAACAAGAGCTGTTTAAAAACCTGTTTTAAAAAAAATAAAATTGTAACCATTCCCCACATACATGGACATTGTGTAACATGCCATAGCGCCATCTATTGGTTGAAGGTTCCTTGACATGTGTAACACAGCTCCAACTATTGGTAGAAGGTTCATCACCAACGTGTGTACTGGGATAATAGACTAATTTGGATATATTTTGCATAGAGTGACAATTCAATGTATGGTTGTGAGTTTTATCGTTTATCCCTCCCCAGAATCCCCCTTCCTTTTGTTAGAGTTATATTTTATTATTATGTTGTTTTTTTTTATATGTTTTATATATATTTATGTTTTATGTGGCATGTCACTCTAAATTAAATTGGGTATTAGAGTCCAGTACAGAATGAAATAAAACATTTTGAGTAGTTCCTTTTAGAACTGGTTGTTAAACCTGGTTCTTTCAGGAATTCATATAGCAGTCTTTGGACCTGCTCTTTGGCTACACTTATCAAAACTGCTGTGTGGCTATTGAAATACATATACACATTAGGTGAATGCATATTTGAATGTTATATAATACATTTGATGGAACAGCATATTTTTTATGCTGTGTTGAGTACAAATTTGCCATCATGAGGTACAAATGGCTTGTCATTAGGGCAGTACTCTTAAAAGGCCAAATTTGCACAATTTTTAAGGGTACATTATGGTACCATAGCATTGAGGTCTAATCAAGTCACAAAAGGTGAATATTTGCCTTTGAAAGGTACAATCTGCAAGGGTACCAACATGTTCCCATGTTAAAGGGTACAGCGGGTGTACCTTTGAGGGTACTGCCCTAGTGACAAGCTGTTGTCCTCCTAAAGGTACATTTTTTGCACATTTTTTCTGACAGTGTAGATAGAGGAAACAGAAAAAAAGTAAAGGGCTAGAGTATGAGTGGAGCACTAAACAGTTACGCAAGAGCAAAAAACATAATTTATGCTTACCTGATAAATTTATTTCTCTTGTGATGTATCGAGTCCACGGATTCATCCATACTTGTGGGATATTCTCCTTCCCAACAGGAAGTGGCAGAGAGAGCACCCACAGCAGAGCTGTCTATATAGCTCCTCCCTTAGCTCCACCCCCAGTCATTCGACCGAAAGCTAGGAAGAAAAAGGAGAAACTATAGGGTGCAGTGGTGACTGGAGTTTTTTAAAGAAAAATATACTACCTGTCTTAAACAGACAGGGCGGGCCGTGGACTCGATACATCACAAGAGAAATAAATTTATCAGGTAAGCATAAATTATGTTTTCTCTTGTAAGATGCATCGAGTCCACGGATTCATCCATACTTGTGGGATACCAATACCAAAGCTTTAGGACACGGATGAAGGGAGGGACAAGACAGGTACCTTAAACGGAAGGCACCACTGCTTGTAGAACCTTTCTCCCAAAAATAGCCTCCGAAGAAGCAAAAGTATTGAATTTGTAAAATTTGGAAAAAGTATGAAGCGAAGACCAAGTTGCCACCTTACAAATCTGTTCAACAGAAGCCTCATTTTTAAAAGCCCATGTGGAAGCCACTGCTCTAGGAGAATGAGCAGTAATTCTTTCAGGAGGCTGCTGGCCAGCAGTCTCATAAGCCAAACGGATGATGATTTTCAACCAAAAGGAAAGAGAGGTAGCCGTAGCCTTTTGACCTTTCCGTTTACCAGAATAAACAACAAACAATGAAGATGTTTGACGGAAATCTTTAGTTGCTTGTAAGTAGAACTTTAAAGCACGAACCACATCAAGATTGTGCAACAGACGTTCCTTCTTTGATGAAGGATTAGGACACAGTGAAGGAACAACAATCTCCTGATTGATATTCCTATTAGAAACAACCTTAGGAAGAAACCCAGGTTTGGTACGCAAAACCACCTTATCTGCATGGAAAACAAGGTAAGGTGAATCACACTGTAAAGCAGGTAACTCAGAAAAAAACAAAACTTTCCAAGATAGAAGCTTAATATCTTTGGAATGCATAGGTTCAAACGGAACCCCATGAAGAACTTTAAGAACTAAGTTTAGGCTCCATGGCGGAGCAATAGGTTTAAATACAGGCTTGATCCTAACCATGGCCTGACTAAAGGCTTGAACGTCTGGGACATCTGCCAGACGTTTGTGTAAAAGAATAGACAAAGCCAATATTTGTCCTTTTAAGGAACTAGCTGATAATCCCTTCTCCAATACTTCTTGGAGAAAGGACAATATTCTAGGAATCCTAATCTTACTCCATGAGTAACCCTTGAATTCACAACAACAAAGATATTTGCGCCAAATCTTATGATAGATTTTCCTGGTGATTTTCCTATCAGCCAATCGGAATTCGAGGGACGCCATCTTGGATGACGTCATTTAAAGGAACCGTCATTCGGCGAGTAGGCGTCGGTAGAAGAGGATGGACGTCTGGGACATCTGCCAGATGTTTGTGTAAAAGAATAGACAAAGCCAATATTTGTCCTTTTAAGGAACTAGCTGATAATCCCTTCTCCAATCCTTCTTGGAGAAAGGACAATATTCTAGGAATCCTAATCTTACTCCATGAGTAATCCTTGGATTCACACCAATAAAAATATTTGCGCCAAATCTTATGATAGATCTTCCTGGTGAAAGGCTTTCTAGCCTGAATCAGGGTATCAATGACCGACTCAGAGAAACCACGCTTTGATAGAATCAGGCGTTCAATCTCCAAGCAGTCAGACGCAGAAAAATTAGATTTGGATGCGTGAATGGACCTTGGATTAGAAGGTCCTGCCTCATTGGCAGAGTCCATGCGTGGCCATGCAGGTGCTATAAGAATCACTGAAGCTCTCTCCTGCTTGATTCTGGCAACCAGATGTGGGAGGAGAGGAAACGGTGGAAATACATAGGCCAGATTGGACCAGGGCACTGCTAGAACATCTATCAGTACCGCCTGGGAATCCTGGGACCTGGACCCGTAACGAGGAATTTTGGCATTCTGACAGGACGCCATCAGATCCAATTCTGGTGTGCCCCATAGCTGAGTCAGCTGGGCAAATACCTCCGGATGGAGCTCCCACTCCCCCGGATGAAAAGTCTGACGACTTAGGAAATCCGCCTCCCAGTTCTCTACTCCTGGGATATGGATTGCTGAGAGATGGCAAGAGTGATCCTCCGCCCATCGGATTATTTTGGTTACCTCTATCATCGCTAGAGAACTCTGTGTTACTCCTTGATGATTTATATAAGCTACAGTCGTGATGTTGTCCGACTGAAATCTGATGAATTTGGCTGCAGCAAGCTGGGGCCACGCCTGAAGCGCATTGAATATCGCTCTCAGTTCTAGAATGTTTATCGGGAGGAGAGTTTCCTCCTGAGACCATAAGCCCTGTGCTTTCAGGGAGTTCCAGACTGCACCCTAGCCTAACAGGCTGGCATCTGTCATTACTATGAGCCACTCTGGCCTGCGGAAACACATTCCCTGAGACAGGTGGTCCTGAGACAACCACCAGAGAAGAGAATCTCTGGTCTCCTGGTCCAGATGCAGTTGAGGAGATAAATCTGCATAATCCCCATTCCACTGTTTGAGCATGCATAGTTGCAGTGGTCTGAGGTGTAGGCGGGCAAAAGGGACTATGTCCATTGCCGCTACCATGAGTCCGATTACCTCCAGGCACTGAGCCACTGATGGCCGAGGAATGGAATGAAGAGCTCGGCAAGTGGTTAAGAGTTTTGATTTTCTGACCTCCGTCAGAAATATTTTCAGAGGGAAGAGAGAACTTTTTTTATGTTCACCTTCCACCTGTGAGATCTCAGAAAAGCCAACATGATGTTCGTGTGAGACTTGGCTAGTTGGAAAGTCGACGCCTGAATTAAGATGTCGTCTAGATAAGGCGCCACTGCTATGCCCCGCGGCCTTAGAACCGCCAAAAAGGGACCCTAGCACCTTTGTGAAAATTCTGGGAGCCGTGGCCAACCCGAAGGGAAGGGCCACAAACTGGTAATGCCTGTCCAGAAAGGCGAATCTGAGGAATTGATGATGATCTCTGTGAATAGGGATGTGTAGATACCCATCCTTTAAGTCCATGGTAGTCATATATTGACCCTCCTGGATCAGAGGTAGAATAGTCCGAATAGTCTCCATCTTGAATGATGGTACTCTTGTTTAGAATTTTGAGATCCAAGATTGGTCTGAAAGTTCCCTCTTATTTGGGAACCACAAACAGGTTTGAGCAAAACCCTAGCCCTTGTTCCGCTTTTGGAACTGGGCGGATCACTCCCATGGTATGTAGGTCTTCTACACAGCGTAAGAACGCCTCTCTCTTTGTCTGGTTTGCAGACAATTGAGAAGTGTGAAACCTCCCCCTTGGGGGAGAGTCTTTGAAGTCCAGAAGATAACCCTGGGACACAATTTCTAAAGCCCAGGAATCATCGACATCTCTTGCCCAAGCCTGAGCGAAGAGAGAGAGTCTGCCCCCTACTAGATCCGGTCCCGGATCGGGGGCTACCCCTTCATGCTGTCTTAGAGGCAGCTGCAGGCTTCTTGGCCTGTTTGCCCTTGTTCCAAGCCTGGTTAGGTCTCCAGACTGACTTGGATTGGACAAAATTCCCCTCTTGCTTTGCAGCAGGGGAAGCTGAAGCGGGACCACCCTTGAAATTCCGAAAGGAAGGAAAATTATTTTGTTTGGTCCTCAATTTATTTGTCTTTTCCTGAGGGAGAGCATGGCTTTTCCCTCCAGTGATGTCTGAAATAATATCTTTCAGTTCAGGCCCAAATAGGGTCTTTCCTTTGAAAGGGATGTTCAAAAGTTTAGATTTTGATGATACATCAGCCGACCAGGACTTAAGCCATAACGCCCTGCGTGCTAAAATGGCAAAACCTGAATTCTTTGCCGCTAACTTAGCCAGCTGGAAAGCGGCATCTGTAATGAAATAATTAGCCAACTTAAGAGCCTTATTCAATCCATAATATCCTCTAATGGAGTCTCCATCTGAAGAGCCTCTTCTAGAGCCTCGAACCAGAAAGCAGCTGCAGAAGTTACAGGAACAATGCACGCAATAGGTTGGAGAAGAAAAGCTTGATGAACAAAAATTTTCTTCAGGAGACCCTCTAATTTTTTATCCATAGGATCTTTGAAAGCACAACTGTCTTCGATAGGTCTAGTTGTATGTTTAGATGGAGTAGAAATAGCTCCCTCCACCTTAGGAACCGTCTGCCACGAGTCCCGCATGGTGTCAAATATGGGAAACATTTTCTTAAAAACAGGAGGGGGAGCAAACGGAATTACCTGGTTTATCCCACTCCTTAGTAACAATATTCACAATCCTCTTAGGGACTGGAAAAACATCAGTGTAAACAGGAACCTCTAAGTATTTGTCCATTTTACACAATTTCTCTGGAACCACTATGGGGTCACAATCATCTAAAGTCGCTAATACCTCCCTGAGCAATAAGCGGAGGTGTTCAAGCTTAAATTTAAAGGCCGTCATGTCAGAATCTGTCTGAGGGAGCATCTTGTGAGGGTTTTATTCATAACTGTGGCCATGTCTTGTAAAGTAAATGAATTTGACGCATTAGAGGTACTTGGCGTCACTTGTGCAGGCATTACTGGTTGTGACACTTGGGGAGAGCTAGATGTCAAAAACTCATTTCCTACTGACTGAGAATAATCTATTTCTATATTTTTCATTGCTAAAATATGCTCTTTATAATTTATAGACATATCAGTGCAAGTGGGACTCATTCTAAGAGGGGGTTCCACAATGGCTTCCAAACACATTAAACAAGGATTTTCCTTAGTGTCAGACATGTTAAACAGGCTAGTAATGAAATAAGCAAGCTTGGAAAACACTTTATTCAAAGTAAATAATACTTACAGTAGCATCATAAAGCCTTAGTAACTTTGCACAGCTATGCAAATAAACAATTAACCACTTAATGTAAAAACCGGATTGACAAAACGTCAAAAACGTTCAGCACCTTGCCACAGCTCTGCTGTTGCTCCTACCTGCCCTTTATGAACGATTTGTGGGAAAAAAAAAACTTCTTTACAGCCCTCAAACACAGCAGGACCCTCTGGAGAAGCAGTTGGATGTCTCTGAGGAAAAGAAACTGCGCAACTGTGGCGCAAAAATAGGCCCCTCCCACCTTTCACTCGATGTCATGGGGCCTAAAGGAAATACAACAGAGTGTTTCCTAAACTAGCCATGTGGGTTAATAACCCTTAAACAAGCCACAAAGACCCCTTAAAGTCCCTCAAAAAAAACGTTATTACAATAATAATAAAAACGTTTTTCCTTAGTGTCACCAGTAACTAATGAGCCCTTTGTGTAAGCTGGGATTCTTACTAAGTCTCTGAATACAGCTTACCCTTCCCTCATGGGGATATTGTCAGCCTTTTCTAGAATTAACACAGTCTGTCTAGAAAAAATTAGACTCAACATACCTCAAAGCAGTTTAGACTGCAAACTGTTCCCCCAACTGAAGTTTTCCTGTACTCTTCAGGCCTTGTGAGAACAGCAGTGGATTTTAGTTACAAAGTGCTAAAATCATCATCCTAATCATTAATCTCTTTAAGCAACATTACTTCTCTACTCTTATCTCCACTCTTTCTTCAAACCCAAAACATCTGTTTTCCACTTTCAACACTCTTCTCCGCCCACCCTCACCTTCTAATACAACTTCTCTCTCAGCTCAAGATTTTGCCAGCCACTTCAATAACAAAATCAACTCCATCAGAAATTAAATCAGCTCTCAACATACTATCGGTCTCCCACCCCCTCAAAAGCTTGCAATCATCCAAAACCCACATAGCCATAAGTTTAGCACTTTTGCCCCTGTTACTGAGGAAGACGTTTCTGCACATATGTGCTCTCACGCCACTACCTGTCCCCTCGACCTCATCCCCTCACATCTACTCCCCTTCCTCTCATCTACCCTTTCCCCTACACTCACACACATTTTCAACCTCTCCCTCAGCACCAGTATATTTCCCTCATCTCTAAAACATGCACTGGTCACACCTATCCTCAAAAAACCCTCTCTCGATCCAACCTCCCCATCCAACTACCGCCCTATTTCCCTACTCCCTCTTGCCTCAAAGCTTCTTGAAAAGCTAGTATATGCACACCTATCCCATTTCCTTACATTAAACTCCCTCCTTGACCCACTCCAAAGAGACAGCGATCGTTAAGGTTATCAATGACCTACTTACAGCAAAATCCAAAGGCCACTTCTCTCTGCTTATCCTCCTTTGATACGGTTGACCACCCTTTTTTGCTCCAAGCCCTCCAATACTTCGGCATTTGTGACATAGCCCTCTCGTGGTTCTCTTCCTACCTGTCTAACCGTATCTTTAGTATAGCCTTCTCTGGGGCTTCCTCTGCCTCGTTACCACTTTCTGTTGGGGTACCGCAAGGCTCTGTCCTCAGTCCCCTTCTCTTCTCAATCTACACGTCATCATTAGGTTCCTTAATAAAGTCCAACGGGTTTCAATATCATTTGTATGCCGATGACAAGCAAATCTACCTATCTGCACCAGACCTATCTCCGTCCTTGCTAACCAGTGTCACTAACTGTCTTTCTTACATCTCATCCTGGATGTCCTCTTACTACCTCAAGCTAAATCTCTCCAAAACTGAGCTCCTTATTCCCCCCCCCCTTCTTCACATTTGACTCAGATCTTTCTTTCACTCCTCACATTCAGTCCTTGGCTAAATCCTGCCGCTTCCACCTTAAAAACATCTCTAAAAACAAAATTTATGCTTACCTGATAAATTCATTTCTCCTGTAGTGTGGTCAGTCCACGGGTCATCATTACTTCTGGGATATTATCTCCTCCCCTACAGGAAGTGCAAGAGGATTCACCCAGCAGAGCTGCTATATAGCTCCTCCCCTCTACGTCACCTCCAGTCA
The DNA here is from genome assembly GCF_027579735.1 of Bombina bombina. Classification (NCBI taxonomy): domain Eukaryota; kingdom Metazoa; phylum Chordata; class Amphibia; order Anura; family Bombinatoridae; genus Bombina; species Bombina bombina. The sequence continues at coordinate 420,842,502 of NC_069503.1, read as the reverse complement.
TTCGACCAAAGGACCAACGAGAAAGGAGAAGCCCAAGGGTGTAGTGGTGACTGGAGTATAATCCAAAATTTTTTTAGCCTGCCATAAAAAACAGGGCGGGCCGTGGACTGACCACACTACAGGAGAAATGAATTTATCAGGTAAGCATAAATTTTGTTTTCTCCTGTTAAGTGTGGTCAGTCCACGGGTCATCATTACTTCTGGGATACCAATACCAAAGCAAAAGTACACGGATGACGGGAGGGACAGGCAGGCTCTTTATACGGAGGGAACCACTGCCTGAAGAACCTTTCTCCCAAAAACAGCCTCCGAAGAAGCAAAAGTGTCAAATTTGTAAAATTTGGAAAAAGTATGAAGAGAAGACCAAGTTGCAGCCTTGCAAATCTGTTCAACAGAAGCCTCATTCTTAAAGGCCCAAGTGGAAGCCACAGCTCTAGTAGAATGAGCTGTAATTCTTTCAGGAGGCTGCTGTCCAGCAGTCTCATAGGCTAATCGTATTATGCTACGAAGCCAAAAAGAGAGAGAGGTAGCCGAAGCTTTTTGACCTCTCCTCTGGCCAGAATAAACGACAAACAGGGAAGACGTTTGACGAAAATCCTTAGTTGCCTGTAGATAAAATTTCAGGGCACGGACTACATCTAGATTGTGTAGCAGACGTTCCTTCTTCGAGGAAGGATTAGGACACAAAGATGGAACAACAATCTCCTGATTGATATTCCTGTTAGTGACCACCTTAGGTAGGAACCCAGGTTTAGTACGCAGAACTACCTTGTCTGAATGAAAAATCAGATAAGGAGAATCACAATGTAAGGCAGATAACTCAGAGACTCTTCGAGCCGAGGAAATCGCCATTAAAAACAGAACTTTCCAAGATAACAACTTGATATCAATGGAATGAAGGGGTTCAAACGGAACACCCTGTAAAACATTAAGAACTAAGTTCAAACTCCATGGCGGAGCAACAGTTTTAAACACAGGCTTGATCCTAGCTAAAGCCTGACAAAAAGCTTGAACATCCGGAACTTCTGACAGACGTTTGTGTAAAAGAATGGACAGAGCTGAAATCTGTCCCTTTAAGGAACTAGCGGATAAACCCTTTTCTAAACCTTCTTGTAGAAAAGACAATATCCTTGGAATCCTAACCTTACTCCATGAGTAACTCTTGGATTCGCACCAATATAAGTATTTACGCCATATTTTATGGTAAATCCTTCTGGTAACAGGCTTCCTAGCCTGTATTAAGGTATCAATAACTGGCTCAGAAAACCCACGTTTTGATAAAATCAAGCGTTCAATCTCCAAGCAGTCAGCTTCAGAGAAGTTAGATTTTGATGTTTGAATGGACCCTGGATCAGAAGGTCCTGTTTCAGAGGTAGAGACCAAGGCGGACAGGATGACATGTCCACTAGATCTGCATACCAAGTCCTGCGTGGCCATGCAGGTGCTATTAGAATCACTGATGCTCTCTCCTGTTTGATTCTGGCAATCAATCGAGGAAGCATCGGGAAGGGTGGAAACACATAAGCCATCTTGAAGGTCCAAGGTGCTGTCAGAGCATCTATCAGAACTGCTCCCGGATCTGGACCCGTAGCGAGGAAGCTTGGCGTTCTGACGAGACGCCATGAGATCTATCTCTGGTTTGCCCCAACGTCGAAGTATTTGGGCAAAGACCTCCGGATGAAGTTCCCACTCCCCCGGATGAAAAGTCTGACGACTTAAGAAATCCGCTTCCCAGTTCTCCACTCCCGGGATGTGGATTGCAGACAGGTGGCAAGAGTGAGACTCTGCCCAGCGAATTATCTTTGATACTTCCATCATTGCTAGGGAGCTTCTTGTCCCTCCCTGATGGTTGATGTAAGCTACAGTCATGATGTTGTCCGACTGAAACCTGATGAACCCCCGAGTTGTTAACTGGGGCCAAGCGAGAAGGGCATTGAGAACTGCTCTCAATTCCAGAATGTTTATTGGAAGGAGACTCTCCTCCTGATTCCATAGTCCCTGAGCCTTCAGAGAATTCCAGACAGCGCCCCAACCTAGTAGGCTGGCGTCTGTTGTTACAATTGTCCAGTTTGGCCTGCTGAATGGCATCCCCCTGGACAGATGTGGCCGATAAAGCCACCATAGAAGAGAATTTCTGGTCTCTTGATTCAGATTCAGAGTGGGGGACAAATCTGAGTAATCCCCATTCCACTGACTTAGCATGCACAATTGCAGCGGTCTGAGATGTATGCGTGCAAAGGGGACTATGTCCATTGCCGCTACCATTAATCCGATCACCTCCATGCATTGAGCTACTGACGGGTGTTGAATGGAATGAAGGACACGGCATGCATTTTGAAGCTTTGTTAACCTGTCTTCTGTCAGGTAAATCTTCATTTCTACAGAATCTATCAGAGTCCCCAAGAAGGGAACTCTTGTGAGTGGAAAGAGAGAACTCTTCTTTTCGTTCACCTTCCATCCATGCGACCTTAGAAATGCCAGTACTAACTCTGTATGAGACTTGGCAGTTTGAAAGCTTGAAGCTTGTATCAGAATGTCGTCTAGGTACGGAGCTACCCAAATTCCTCGCGGTCTTAGTACCGCCAGAAGAGTACCCAGAACCTTTGTGAAGATTCTTGGAGCCGTAGCCAATCCGAATGGAAGAGCTACAAACTGGTAATGCCTGTCTAGAAAGGCAAACCTTAGATACCGGTAATGATTTCTGTGAATCGGTATGTGAAGGTAAGCATCCTTTAAATCCACTGTGGTCATGTACTGACCCTCTTGGATCATGGGCAAAATTGTTCGAATAGTTTCCATCTTGAACGATGGAACTCTTAGGAATTTGTTTAGGATCTTTAAATCCAAGATTGGCCTGAAAGTTCCCTCTTTCTTGGGAACTACAAACAGATTTGAGTAAAACCCTTGTCCTTGTTCCGACCGCGGAACTGGATGGATCACTCCCATTAATAAAAGATCTTGTACGCAGTGTAGAAACGCTTCCTTCTTTGTTTGGTTTGTTGACAACCTTGACAGATGAAATCTCCCTCTTGGGGGAGAGGATTTGAAGTCCAGAAGGTATCCCTGAGATATGATCTCTAACGCCCAGGGATCCTGAACATCTCTTGCCCAAGCCTGGGCGAAGAGAGAAAGTCTGCCCCCCACTAGATCCGGTCCCGGATCGGGGGCCCTCGATTCATGCTGTCTTAGGGGCAGCAGCAGGTTTCCTGGCCTGCTTGCCCTTGTTCCAGGACTGGTTAGGTTTCCAGCCTTGTCTGTAGCGAGCAACAGCTCCTTCCTGTTTTGGTGCAGAGGAAGTTGATGCTGCTCCTGCTTTGAAATTACGAAAGGAACGAAAATTAGACTGTCTAGCCTTAGCTTTGGCTTTGTCCTGAGGCAGGGCATGGCCTTTACCTCCTGTAATGTCAGCGATAATCTCTTTCAACCCGGGCCCGAATAAGGTCTGCCCTTTGAAAGGTATATTAAGCAATTTAGATTTAGAAGTAACATCAGCTGACCAGGATTTTAGCCACAGTGCTCTGCGTGCCTGAATGGCGAATCCGGAATTCTTAGCCGTAAGTTTAGTTAAATGTACTACGGCATCTGAAATAAATGAGTTAGCTAACTTAAGGGCTTTAAGTTTGTGTGTAATCTCATCTAGTGTAGATGATTCAAGTGTCTCTTCCAGAGACTCAAACCAAAATGCTGCTGCAGCCGTGACAGGCGCAATACATGCAAGAGGTTGCAATATAAAACCTTGTTGAACAAACATTTTCTTAAGGTAACCCTCTAATTTTTTATCCATTGGATCTGAAAAAGCACAGCTATCCTCCACCGGGATAGTGGTACGCTTAGCTAAAGTAGAAACTGCTCCCTCCACCTTAGGGACCGTCTGCCATAAGTCCCGTGTGGTGGCGTCTATTGGAAACATTTTTCTAAATATCGGAGGGGGTGAGAACGGCACACCGGGTCTATCCCACTCCTTAGTAACAATTTCAGTAAGTCTCTTAGGTATAGGAAAAACATCAGAACTCGCCGGTACCGCAAAATATCTATCCAACCTACACATTTTCTCTGGTATTGCAACTGTGTTACAATCATTCAGAGCCGCTAATACCTCCCCTAGTAATACACGGAGGTTTTCCAGCTTAAATTTAAAATTTGAAATATCTGAATCCAGTCTGTTTGGATCAGAACCGTCACCTACAGAATGAAGTTCTCCGTCCTCATGTTCTGCCACCTGTGACGCAGTGTCTGACATGGCCCTAATATTATCAGCGCACTCTGTTCTCACCCCAGAGTGATCACGCTTACCTCTCAGTTCTGGTAATTTAGCCAAAACTTCAGTCATAACAGTAGCCATATCCTGTAATGTGATTTGTAATGGCCGCCCAGATGTACTCGGCGCTACAATATCACGCACCTCCCGAGCGGGAGATGCAGGTACTGACACGTGAGGCGAGTTAGTCGGCATAACTCTCCCCTCGTTGTCTGGTGAAATATGTTCAATTTGTACAGATTGACTTTTATTTAAAGTAGCATCAATACAGTTAGTACATAAATTTCTATTGGGCTCCACTTTGGCATTAGCACATATAGCACATGTATCTTCCTCTGAATCAGACATGTTTAACACACTAGCAATTAACTAGCAACTTGGAAATGCTTTTTCAAGTAATTTACAATAATATGAAAACGAACTGTGCCTATAAGAAGCACAGAAAAAATTATGACAGTTGAAATAAATAAATTATAGCATTAAATCTTTGTAAGAAATATACAATTTTAGCAAAGGATTGTTCCCATTAGCAAAGGATAACTAACCCTGACAGCAGAAAAAATACACAAATAAACGTTTTTTATCACAGTCAACTACAATCTTCACAGCTCTGCTGTGAATGATTACCTCCCTCAAAACAAGCTTTGAAGATCCCTGAGTTCTGTAGAGATGAACCGGATCATGCAGGAAGAAAATGAACCTCTGACTGAGTTTTTTGATGCGTAGTAAAAGCGCCAAAAATGGCCCCTCCCCCTCACACATAACAGTGAGAGAGATCAGTAAACTGTTTAAATTTAAACAAAACTATTGCCAAGTGGAAAAAACAGTGCCCAAAACATTTTTTCACCCAGTACCTCAGAGAAATAAACGATTTTACATGCCAGCAAAAAAGTTTAACCTCAATAAATTAATTGTTATTTAAAAACCTATTGCAAGTCCCTGCAAATTAGGTTAAGTCTATGCATACAGTATAAATCCAGTGAAGTACCATTCCCCAGAATACTGAAGTGTAAAATATACATACATGACAGCCTGATACCAGATACATCTACTGTATTTAAGGCTGAGTTTACATTATAACGGTATGGCAGGATTTTCTCATCAATTCCATGTCAGAAAATATATAAACTGCTACATACCTCTTTGCAGATTAATCTGCCCGCTGTCCCCTGATCTGAAGTTTACCTCTCCTCAGATGGCCGAGAAACAGCAATATGATCTTAACTACTCCGGCTAAAATCATAGAAAAAACTCAGGTAGATTCTTCTTCAAATTCTACCAGAGAATGAATAACACACTCCGGTGCTATTATAAAATAACAAACTTTTGATTGAAGGTAATAAACTAATTAAAATCACCACAGTCCTCTCACACATCCTATCTATTCGTTGGGTGCAAGAGAATGACTGGAGGTGACGTAGAGGGGAGGAGCTATATAGCAGCTCTGCTGGGTGAATCCTCTTGCACTTCCTGTAGGGGAGGAGATAATATCCCAGAAGTAATGACCACCCGTGGACTGACCACACTTAACAGGAGAAAATAGACATTTTCTTAAACAAGACACAACTAAGATTTTAATACACTCTCTCATCCTTTCCCACCTCGACTACTGCAAATCCGTCCTCTCTGGTCGCCTAGCTCCTTTACAATCCATAATGAATGCCTCTGCTCATTTTCCTTACTCGTCGCTCTTCATCTACTGCACCTCTCTGCCAATCCCTTCACTGTCTTCCTCTTGCCTCCAGAATATAACACAAAATTCTCACTCTGACATACAAAGCCCTAAACTGCACTGCTCCCCCCCGTACATCTCAGATCTTGGCCTCTAGTTATCAACGTGGCTACTTACCTGCCATCGCCGGCCATAATACGCCCGCCTAAGCTCGCCTCACATCTCCGCCGCGGACCTGAATACGCTCGCCAAAGTTATCAATAAAGCTGTCAAAATGCTGCGCACCAAGTACGGGGCGATGAGCAGCGGACTGTGATAGTTATCATTCATCCGATCTCGCTGCTCTTCGGCTTTTCTACAGCTTTATTGATAAGATGTCACTAAGCACCCACACCCACACTATACTACACTGTTCTACCCCTATACCGGCACCCCCCACAACGAAATAAATTTATTAACCCTTAAACCGCCGCTCCTAGACCCAGCCGCAACTATAATAAATGTATTAACCCCTAAACCGCCGCTCCCGGAGCCCACCGCCACTCTAATAAACTGATTAACCCCTAAACTGCCGCTCCCGGACCCCACCGCCACCTACATAATACCTATTAACCCCTATCCTGCCCCTCCTATACCGCCACCACCTATAATAAATTTATTAACCCCTATCCTGCCGATCCCGTACCCTGCCGCAACTAAATTGTTTAACCCCTAAACCGCCGCTCCCGGACCCCGCCGCAACCTATATTAAACTTATTAACCCCTAATCTGCCCCCCCCTACACCGTCGCCACCTATATTAAATTTATTAACCCCTATCCTGCCCCCCCTATACCGCCGCCATCTATATTAAACAAATTAACCCCTAAACCTAAGTCTAACCCTAACACCCCCTAACTTAAATATTATTTTAATAAATCTAAATAAAATTACTATTATTAACTAAATTAATCCTATTTAAAACTAAATACTTACCTATAAAATAAACCCTAATATAGCTACAATATAACTAATAATTATATTGTAGCTATTTTAGGATTTATTTTTATTTTACAGGCAAATTTTTATTTATTTTAACTAGGCACAATAGCTATTAAATAGTTATTAACAATTTAATAGCTACCTAGTTAAAATAAAGAGACATTTACCTGTAAAATAAAAACTAACCTAAGTTACAATTACACCTAACACTACACTATCATTAAATAAATTATTCCTATTTAAAACTACATACTTACCTGTAAAATAAACCCTAAGATAGCTACAATGTAATTAACAATTACATTGTAGCTATTTTAGGATTTATATTTATTTTACAGGTAACTTTGTATTTATTTTAACTAGGTAGAATAGTTATTAAATAGTTATTAACTATTTAATAACTACCTAGCTAAAAGAAATACAAAATTACCTGTAAAATAAATCCTAACCTAAGTTACAATTAAACCTAACACTACACTATCAATAAATAAAATAAATATCTACAAATACCTACAATTAAATAAACTAACTAAAATAAAAAAATATTACAAGATTTTTAAGCTAATTACACCTAATCTAAGCCCCCTAATGAAATAACAAAGCCCCCCAAAATAAAAAAAATGCCCTACCCTATTTTAAATTACGAAAGTTAACAGCTCTATTACCTTACCAGCTCTTAGAAGGGCCTTTTGCGGGGCATGCCCCAAAGTATTCAGCTCTTTTGCCTGTAAAAAAAAAACACAATGCCACCCCCCAACATTAAAACCCACCACCCACATACCCCTACCCCTACTCTAACCCAAACCCCCCTTAAATAAACCTAACACTAACCCCATGAAGATCATCCTACCTTTAGCCGTCTTCAGCCAGCCGACCACCGATGGAACAGAAGAGGACATCCGCAGCGGCCGAAGTCTTCATCCAAGGGGCGCTGAAGAGGTCTTAGATCCGATTGAAGTCTTCATCCAGGCGGCGTCTTCAATCTTCATCCATCCGGAGCGGAGCCATCTTCAAAGCAGCCGACGCGGAGCCATCTTCATCCACCGACGCCTACTCGCCGAATGAATATTCCTTTAAGTGACGTCATCCAAGATGGCGTCCCTCGAATTCCCATTGGCTGATAGGATTCTATCAGCCAATCGGAATTAAGGTAGGAAAAATCTGATTGGCTGATCCAATCAGATTGAGATCACATTCTATTGGCTTATTTCTCATACCTTAATTCCGATTGGCTGATAGAATCCTATCAGCCAATCGGAATTCGAGGGACGCCATCTTGGATGACGTCACTTAAAGGAATATTCATTCGGTGAGTAGGCGTCGGTGGATGAAGATGGCTCCGCGTCGGCTGCTTTGAAGATGGCTCCGTGCCGCATGGATGAAAGATTGAAGACGCCTCCTGGATGAAGACTTCAGTCGGATGGAAGACCTCTTCAGCGCCCCTTGGATGAAGACTTTGGCCTCTGCGGATGTCCTCTTCTGTTCCATCGGTGGTCGGCTGGCTGAAGACGGCTAAAGGTAGGATGATCTTCAGGGGGGTAGTGTTAGGTTTATTTAAGGGGGGTTTGGTTAGAGTAGGGGTATGTCGGTGGTGGGTTTTAATGTTGGGGGGGTGGTATTGTGGTTTTTTTTTTTACAGGCAAAAGAGCTGATTTCTTTGGGGCATGCCCCGCAAAAGGCCCTTTTAAGGGCTGGTAAGGTAATAGAGCTGTTAACTTTCGTAATTTAGAATAGGGTAGGGCATTTTTTTTTTATTTTGGGGGGCTTTGTTATTTTATTAGGGGGCTTAGATTAAGTGTAATTAGCTTAAAAATCTTGTAATTTTTTTATATTTTGTACTTTAGTTAGTTTATTTAATTGTATTCAATTGTAGGTATTTGTAGATAATTAATTTAATTTATTTATTGATAGTGTAGTGTTAGGTTTAATTGTAACTTAGGTTAGGATTTATTTTACAGGTAATTTTGTATTTCTTTTAGCTAGGTAGTTATTAAATAGTTAATAACTACTTAATAACTATTCTACCTAGTTAAAATAAATACAAAGTTACCTGTAAAATAAATATAAATCCTAAAATAGCTACAATGTAATTATTAATTACATTGTAGCTATCTTAGGGTTTATTTCACAGGTAAGTATTTAGTTTTAAATAGGAATAATTTATTTAATGATAGTGTAGTGTTAGGTGTAATTGTAACATAGGTTAGTTTTTATTTTACAGGTAAACTAGGTAGCTATTAAATAGTTAATAACTATTTAATAGCTATTGTGCCTTGTTAAAATAAATTCAAATTTGCCTGTAAAATAAAAATAAATCCTAAAATAGCTACAATATAATTATTAGTTATATTGTAGCTATATTAGGGTTTATTTTATAGGTAAGTATTTAGTTTTAAATAGGATTAATTTAGTTAATAATAGTAATTTTATTTAGATTTATTAAAATAATATTTAAGTTATGGGGGTGTTAGGGTTAGACTTAGGTTTAGGGGTTAATTAGTTTAATATAGATGGCGGCGGTATAGGGGGGGCAGGATAGGGGTTAATAAATTTATTATAAGTGGTGACGGTGTAGGAGGGGCAGATTAGGGGTTAATAAGTTTAATATAGGTTGCAGCAGGGTCCGGGAGCGGCAGTTTAGGGGTTAAACAATTTATTTAGTGGCAGCGGGGTACGGGATCGGCAGGATAGGGGTTAATAAATTTATTATAGGTGGCGACTTTGTAGGGGGGGGCAGAATAAAGGTTAATAGGTATTATGTAGGTGGCGGCGGGGTCCGGGAGTGGCGACCGAGTCCGGCGGATCGAAGCTTAAGTCACAAAATTCTACTTTTGCCGGGCTGTAGTGCTTGATAACTACAGCGAATCAGCCTCGCCACAAATACGCTGCGGAATTCCAGCGTATTTGAGGTTGACGGCTTGATAACTAGAGGCCCTTGTCTCCAGATACTCTCCCTCCTGTCCCCTTTGCTCTGCTCACTACCTCCTATTCTCCTATCTTGTTACCTCCTCACATTCACATGACTTCTCCAGACTGGCTCCCATCTTGTGGAACTCTCTGCCTCAATCCACAAGACTCTTCCCTAGTTTTGAAAGCTTCAAGCGCTCCCTAAAGAGACTCTTCTGTTCAGGGATGCATACAACCTACCTTTCCTAATCCCAGTTCCTCTCCTCCATTGCTATTCCCTTGAACCCCCTTAGCATGTAAGCCTGAGGGCCCTTCTGTTGGCAGGTCACCTTCATAAGAGCTGACAACAACAGTGCAACTCTCGGGAAGGGCCCTCTACCCATTTAATCCCTATAAATGTTACCTTGTATATCACCTATGTTTATAGCACTGCGGAATCTGTTGGCGCTCCACAAATAAATAATAATAAAAATATGGGACCGGAGCACTTTACAGCCAGGCTTCCTGCAGCTCAGACTATATATGATGAGCTTCGTACCGCTTGACGTATATATACACACAGCAAATTGGCTAAAACGGTTAAACACCACAACTTCTCAGAGTCAGCGGTGGGTTGATTGTATGACACAAATTAAGTCTTCAATGATGCAATATACATCGCCGTTAGGTCTCTGAACAGGCATGGAGTTGAACACATTTGTGCATATGCTGTTGAAAACCAACAATCACTTTTACTAGTAGCATTTTTGCTAATGGAAGTATATTGAAAAAAAAGGCACGTCCTCTATAGGTCACTTAACAAGGGGTTTGAAGCTCTGGAAGTGATCCTGATTGCTTCCAGCAGCTTTTACGGTATTTCAGTGATGCCTCCATATTGAGGCATCACTACAATACCTTTTTTGGCATATCGATGCAGAGAGAGCCACTCTGTGGCCCTCTCTGCATCGGCCAGCGATGGTGCTGATCGTTGGTGGGTGGGAGCAGCTGCAGGGAAGCGGGTGGGCGGCCCATCGCTGGCAATCTTCCACCCGCAATCGTTCCATTTTGAAGTGGTGGGAGAGGGTGGTGGGTTGCGGTTGTGGGTGAAAGAAAATATATTTTTTTAAAATAGGTCTGGGAGGGAGTAGGGTTTGGAGGGGGGGCAGCTATACTACATAAAAATAGTGGTTTATTTTAGAAAAAAACACATTTAAATGCAAAGTGGGTACTGCCAGTACCCAAAATGGTGGAAAATAGTTAGTGGGGGGAGGGTTAGAGAGCTCTTGAGGGGGGAGATCAATGAGGTTGGGGGCTAAGGGGGGATCCTACACAGCAGAATATATATTTTATTTAAAAAGCCTTTTATTTTTGTACTGGCAGACTTTCTGCCAGTACTTAAGATGGGGGGGGGGGGGCAATTGTGGGGTGGGGGAGGGATGAGAGCTGTTTGGGAGGGATCAAGGGGTGGGATGTGTCAGGTGGGAGGCTGATCTCTACACTAAAGCTAAAATTAACCCTTCAAGCTCCCTACAAGCTGTCTAATTAACCCTGTCACTGCTGGGCATAATACAAGTGTGGTCCGCAGCGGCATAGAGCCGCCTTCTAATTACCAAAAAGCAAAGCCATATATGTCTGCTATTTCTGAACAAAGGGGATCCCAGAGAAGCATTTACAAACCATTTGTGCCATAATTGCACAAGCTGTTTGTAAATAATTTCAGTGAGAAACCTAAAATTGTGAAAAAGTGAACGTATTTTTTTATTTGATCGCATGTGGCGGTGAAATGGTGGCATGAAATATACCAAAATGGGCCTAGATCATTACTTGGGGGTGTCTACTACACTACAGCTAAAATTAACCCTACACGCTTTACAATACTTTGGGTTGTCTACTAAAAAGAAAATATATACATGTCAAGGGTTATTCAGGTATTCCTGACAGGTATCAGTGTTCCAATGTAACTATCGCTAATTTTGAAAAAATATGGTTTGGAAATAGCAAAGTGCTACTTGTACTTATTGCCCTATAACTTGCAAAAAAAAAAAAAAAAAAACTCAGGACAAAATTTAGAAACTATTTAGCATAGGAGGTTTTTTGATGGTTGTAGATGTGTAACAGATTTTGGGGGTCAAAGTTAGAAAACAAGTGTTTTTTTCCATTTTTTCATCATATGTTATATATTTTTTTATAGTAAATTATAAGATATGATGAAAATAATGGTATTTTTAGAAAGTCCATTTAATGACGAGAAAAATATTATATAATATATAATATGTGTGGATACAGTAAATGAGTAAGAGGAAAATTACAGCTAAACACAAACACCGCAGAAATGCAAACATAGCCTTGGCCCCAGACGGTAAACAAATGGAAAAGTGGTCTGGTCACTAAGGGGTTAAAATTGAAATGCACCCATTTCATTTTCACCTTTGTATCCCTTTAATGGTACAGGATACAAAGACATTTTGGACAATTTGCTGCTTCCAACTTTATGGAAACAGTATGGGGGAAGGCACTTTCCTGTTCCAGCATAACTGTATATGAACAACTTTTGAGCTCTGCCTCCACCTCAAAACACTATATGGATAAGCAGCTGTTGTGATTATTGCATTGTTTTTGTGAGCAGACGATGCTTAGTACCGTGTGTGTACTGAATTTTCTTTAGATGTTTTGCTAACGACTAAAGTCCTAAATCGTAACATAATTTTAAAAGCGAATATTCCAGTTTGTAACTTTAAAGGGACACTCAAGTCAAACTGAAACTTCATTATTCAGATAGAGCATGCAATTTTAAACAACTTTCCAATTTACTTCCATTAACAAAATGTGCACAGTCTTTTTATATTTACACTTTTTGAGTCACCAACTCCTACTGAGCATGTGCAAGAATTCACAGAATATACATATATGCATTTGTGATTGGCTGATGGCTGTCACATGATACAGGGGGGTGGAAATAGACATAACTTTGCAAATTATTTAACAAAAATCTACTACTCATTTGAAGTTCAGACTAAGTGCTATTGCATTGTCTTCTTATCATGCATTTGTTGATTATGCAAATCTACAGTGTTGACTGGTCCTTTAATAATGTTGGCATATATGAAGTGCACACAAACCGATCTAGATACACTACATATGTTATTGTTACATTTCTATAAATGCCATATTTAAAGCAGTCATAGAAGTTGTGTAACCAGCCTGTAAAACTATAACTGCAAAAAAGAAAGGTCTAACTTCAATAAATCAAATATATTCTATAAAAGATGTACATTTCTTAGAGTTGGGTGGTCTGTTAAATGCTTTTTGAATGACATACCATACACAATAAAATGCAGTATTCATAAATTAAGTGAATCCCTGAGTTTTAATCTCCTACATGTACCTGAAAAATTAAAATCAGGATTGTTATAGTGAAGTTTAATAATTACAGTATATATATAAAAATAAATAATTGGAAATGGTTCTGTCTTCCTCTTACAGCGTACTAGAACTGAAATACTTTGTGTGCATTAAGAAATAGAAGTGGCAGCATTTCCTTATTCCCCAAGTCTTTTATTACAACTTTGTTTGTGGCCCAATGTTTATTTTGGAGTTAAATAACTTTGAACAATACCGAATATAAAACTGACAGAAATTCATTCATTCTGCAAATGTTTTTTTTGTAAAGACTATCTAGCATATTTATATATTCTCACTCTATTCTAGGTTTATTTATAAGAACATAAATCTAAAATTAAAAAAAAAAAAAATTACAAAAAAGGTGAAGTTATGCAAATGTGCAATTTGCATCGTAATAGTATTGTGTGTATAAATTAAACACCATATTAACTTTGTGTTCTCCAGGACTTAAAACTAAAATATGTGCTTGCAGCATAGCAGACTGTCACCAGAAAGGCAAAAACCTGTAGAGACAAAAATAAAAATATATAGAATTACTTCAGTTATATCAAAGCACAGTGTGTCAAAAAGAAAAGAACTTTGTACACACAAACCCACTGCATATAAACATTTCGGTTTTAAAAAAAATAGTATTAATTAATTTTGATTTTTAAATAAATCTTAAAAGGAAAACCTTCCATAAGAAGTCACATATTTATGAAACATTTTGCTTAAAATAATAATAAATAACCCCGAGACCGAACATACAGTGATGTGAGATGTCATCGCAGAAAATGCAGCATGTCTGCAGAAAGAACAGGACACATGCAGGAACTGTTAGCGCTTGAACTTTGTAGTGCTGCTCCACATTAGACAGTTCTCTTCAAACAGAGCTGTGTAAATTTTCCTTAACACAGTGCATCCAGGGCAAAGTGATGTTTGAAGTGAGCAGACAAACGTGCAATAGCGCTGCAAAGCAGCAGCACATTGCTTTTTGACTGGCTCTCAGAGATTTTTTCAAACCCACCCTATAGCCTTTCCCAGTCTGCAAAACTGTTTATTCTGAATGTAAGAGCACAGAATCTTTTTATTACTTCGTTTCTATGTTAGACCGAGAGAAAAGGAAACAGACATTTTAAAATTTCTTTTTTTTTGTATGCAGCTAACTTGCAATGCAATTTTCAACTACTGCACTATATTATAAAACATTAAAAAAATGCTTTATTCTTCAGTTAACCAACACATTGCAATTAAACTGGTGCTTTAGTGTAACTTCCTAATTTAAAATGGAATTTTATTTAAAAATGATCTGCAGAAAATTTTTCACTAAAAAAAACTCATTGCAGAAAATAAAAAAAAGTTCTGCCTCTGGGATAAATAAAAGGATTACTCCTAATAATATCACCACTTTAACATTTTACTTTAACACAACTTTTTTATGTGGGCGTTGTCTCCCTAAGATAGTGAGCAGTACAGTCTCATACAGTCCCAGGAATCTATTGTACATAATGATGTACTTCCTGTTACTGTCACTTTAAATGTAAAACAGCTTTTACTTAAATTTTAAATAGAATTTTTCTCTCTTTAAAAGAAAAACACTGAACTGCTTTTTTGTATACAGGATAGAAAAATGTAAGTACTATGCCCTTTAAAGATTTGGTGAAAAGATGACAAATAGTTTTTTAAAGCTACTCACTGAGGATGCAATCCAGCTGTCATAATCGTGATGTCGATGTCTTTCTTTGTCAATAGAAGTTGCAGCTATAACAGCAGCAGTGAGATATAAAACGAAGGCACTTCCATTAAAACATAGAGCCTAAGAAAAAAATACAAGCAAACATTAAAAAGGGACACTTTACTTGATAATCCCTTTATTACCCATTCCCCAGTTTTGCATAACCAACGTGGTTATATCTTAAACACTTTTACCTCTGTGATTACCTTGTATCGAAGCCTCTGCAGACTGCCCCCTTATTTCAGTTCTTTTGACAGACTTGCATTTTAAGCCAATCAGTGCTGACTCATAAATAACTTCCTGGGAGTGAGCACAATGTTATCTATATGGAACACATGAACTATCGCTGCCTAGCTGTGAAAAACTGTCAAAATGCACTGAGATAAGAGACGGCCTTCAAGGGCTTAAAAATTAGCATATGAGCCCACCTAGGCTTAGTGTTCAACACAGAATACCAAGAGAACAAAGCAAATTTGATGATAAAACTAAATTGGAAAGTTGTTTATAATTGCAACCCTATCTGAATCATGAAAGTTTAATTTTGTCTAGACTGTCCCATTAAATACATGAAAATCAACAGTATTACTAATAAAGTGAAGACAGTGAAAACTAATAGAGTAAAGCAAAAATATATATTCTCTCCGCTATGAAGCTGCGTACCAAGTTAGCACCCCGCCACAGGAAGGGTGATGGAATGTGAGCCTGATTACACACTGTGCCAGGATGCTCCTGTGTAGTGGACGGTGGTTGCACGTGCAGAGAATAGTTGTATGATGTAGCATGAAATATTTGTCCATGCTTCCTAACCTTGAGTAATTGTGGAATGATATTATGGTTTCTTGGTTTTTTACTGAGGAAGCATTAGGCAGATGTTTTATTTGGCAGCACTATGGGTGATGGCAGACAAACATTATGCTATATTAGTTTACACAATGCAGAAGAGGTGGAAATAAACCTACTAGCCTGTGATCTGTTATATAGCATGTAATAGCAACATTTTGTTTCATAAATGTATATTTAGGTATCTTGTTATACTCAGTCTTGCAGTTGTCACTCCATGGGTGTGTGTCTGTTTGTTTATATGTGTGTGTGTGTATGGTGTAGTATGTGTGCGTATGTCTGTGCGTATGTGTGTGTTATTGTGTATGTGTGTGTACATATAAAAAATGTATGTGTCTGTATGTGTGTGTTTGTGTCATTATGTATGTACATATATAAAATGTATGTGTCTATATGTGTGTTTGTGTCATTGTGTATGTGTGTGCTTGTGTACATATATAAAATTCATGTGTCTGTGTGTGTTTGTGTCATTGTGTATGTGTGTGTACATATAAAAAATGCATGTGTCTGTATGTGTGTGTTTGTGTCTGTGTCATTGTGTATGTGTGTGTACATATAAAAAATGCATGTGTCTGTATGTGTGTGTTTGTGTCATTATGTATGTACATATATAAAATGTATGTGTCTATATGTGTGTGTTTGTGTCATTGTGTATGTGTGTGCTTGTGTACATATATAAAATTCATGTGTCTGTGTGTGTTTGTGTCATTGTGTATGTGTGTGTACATATAAAAAATGCATGTGTCTGTATGTGTGTGTTTGTGTCATTGTGTATGTGTGTGTACATATAAAAAATGCATGTGTCTGTATGTGTGCATTTGTGTCACTATGTATGTACATATATAAAATTAATGTGTCTGTATGTGTGTGTTTGTGTCATTGTGTATGCGCTTGTGTACATATATAAAATTTTTGTGTCTGTGTGTGTGTCATTGTGTATGTATGTGTGTGCTTGTGTACATATATAAAATGCATGTGTCTGTATGTGTGTGTCATTGTGTGTGTGCCAGTGTGTATGTATGTTTGTGCTTGTGTACATACAGTATAAAAAAATGCATGTGTCTGTATGTGTGTGTGTGTGCTTGTGTACATATATAAAATTAATGTGTCTGTATGTGTGTGTTTGTGCCATTGTGTATGTGTGTACTTGTGTACATATATAAAATTTGTGTGTCTATGTGTGTGTGTCATTGTGTGTGTGCGCTTGTGCACATGTATACAATTTGTGTGCTTGTGTACATATATAAAATTTGTGTGTCTGTATGTTTGTGTTTGTGTCATTGTGTGTGCTTCTGTACATATATAAAAATCATGTGTCTGTATGTGTGTGTTTGTGTGTCATTGTGTATGTGTGTGCGCTTGTGTACATATATAAAATTAATGTGTCTGTATGTGTGTGTGTGTCATTGTGTGTGCGCTTGTGTACATATATAAAATTCATGTCTGTATGTATGTGTGCTTGTGCACATATATAAAATTAATCTGTCTGTATATGTGTGTGTGTGTCATTGTGTATGTGTGCTTGTGTACATATATAAAATTCATGTATCTGTATGTGTGTGTCATTATGTGTGTGTGTGCTTGTGTACATATATAAAATTAATGTGTCTGTATTTGTGTATGCTTGTGTACATATATAAAATTCATGTCTGTATGTGTGTGTTTGTGTCATTGTGTATGTGTGCTTGTGTACATATATAAAATTCATGTGAATGTATTGGCTGATAGGTAATTCCTGCTAATCAGTGTCTACTCCAGATCTAACAAAGTGTCATGGATGAAATTTGGTTGTAGCTTGTCTGAATAACAATCTGACATTTTTTGTTTGTTAAAAACTAATATAATGTAATTCTGAAAAATTAAGCATAATTGAGGAGGGAGTATTCCAGTAATCCCCTTAAGAAAAAATTGGGTGTGTGCATTCTACGGACTCCATGAAAAATAGGGCTGGTCTTCACATATTTTTCCAGGGCGCTTTTTATTCCCAATCTGGCCCTGCCTCCTAGATGTTGGAAGTTAAAGTTATTGCATATTAAATGGACATGAAACCCAAAAATGTTCTTTCACAATTCAGATAGAGAATACAATTTTAAACAACTTCCCAATTTACTACTTTTATTTAATTTGCTTCCTTCTCTTGTTATCCTTTGCTGAAATGTTATCTAGGAAAGCTCAGGAGCATCAAAGAATCTAGTTTCTAGCTGCCGATTGGTTGCTGCATATTATACAGATTGTCATTGGCTCACCCATGTGTTCAGTTTGAAACCAGTAGTGCATTGCTGCTCCTTCAACAAATGATACCAAGAGAATGAAACAAAATTAGATAAATGAAGTAAATTAGAAAGTTGTTTAAAATTGTATTCTCTATCTGAATCAAGAAAGAAAATGGTTGGGTTTCATGTCCCTTTAATTTACATTGCACAAAAAAAGATATTAATGTATTTTTTGAACATGAGGTTTTAGATTTAAGAACTGATTTTGCCCTTTGTTAATCCTTTTTCCTATGCTCCCTTCTTCTGAGCATTTTTTGGGTGAACACTGCATTTTCCCTTTGATTTGGTCTTTTTTTCTAAAAAAGGGTAGGTAGGCAGTACCAAACGGATCATTTGATGCGGAGGATTAGATTATAAAATAGATATTTTATAGAAATTTTGGGCTTTTGTTGGTGAGAACCTCAACATTTAGTTTATTTCTTGATTTTGTTACTCAAAATTAGGCTTGTGCATTTGTTTTGTTATGAATACAAATGTGTGACAAAAACACGGATATTTGTTTTGTTTTCACAAAATTAATATCCACTAATTTAAAGAGCACTAACAAAATTTGTTTGCTTTAAATTAGCTTTAAAAGGGTTAAATACTTATCTATAATGCACTGGAGAGCCACGCTAATCCTGACACTTCTTCACAGAGCTCCTGGCTGCGCTAGTAAGAGGAGAAGGTTCTAGAATCCCCTACACTAAGCCTCCTATTAGCACGGTCCAGGGCTCTGTGAAGAGGGGTCGGGAGTTGTGCGTCTCTCTAGCACGCTATAGGTAAGTGTAAGGCTACAGGTGAACAGGAGAAGAAAAAAAAAAGAAAAGAAAAAGAAAAAGAAAAAAAGAAAAAGAAAAAAAAAGAAAAAAAAAAAAAAGAAAAAAGAAAAAGAAGAAAAAGAAAGAAGAAAAAGAAAGAAGAAGAAGAAGAAAGAAAGGAAGGAAGAAGATATTTGTGCCAGGTTTAAAAACATCATCTACAACCTCATTCTGAATACCATTTATTAAAGTTTTCTTAGTATTATTCTGGACAAGTACAGATTCAGAAATATCCTTTTTGTTTTTTTACTTATAAACTTCTCCTTTATCTGCGATAAATTTCCATTTGATAAAAATCAGTTTACTAAACTATAAGGATTTAAGACAACAAACATATGCTTGTATTTTCTCAGTACTTTTTAATTCTTTGTAAGCGAACAACAACTTGATTATTAACAGATATGTGCAACTGTGTAATATTCTGTGGAAGGCCTTTGGTCCAGATGGGAGCTTGGAGGTACAGGGTAGCGGGGGTGAATGGTGGCCAAGAGCATCATAGCAGCCTGGGGGGGGCAGATACCACAAACAAATCCTTTTATAAATGGCCATAATTCTTCCATCACACATGGGGCAGGGGTGCAAAAGTCTTCAGCCAGTATTACACAGTGGTCAAATGGAGTGGGCACGACAAATCCATCTTCCTCAGCGTCACTGTACAGCACAGCCTCAATCAACATAGGCCTATATCAGTGTGAGCAGGTTACTGGCAAACACCTGTTGTGCATGCAGACCATGAGCAACCTGTGCCAAGTATTCCACTGAATGAGCAGGTTAGATACAACATCAAGCGTTGGGAGATTAATGATAGCCGTAACAATAACCCAGAGTCCAATTTGAATACAGTGCAGGCATAGCAGTGCCGACTAATTCTACATCATAAGCAGGGGCACAACACCAGCCTAGGCATTTTGTGCTCAGGGTTCAGCTGAACTCCAATCTGGACTGGGTAAGTCCTCTGTTTTTACAGACACACATGCACTAATAATATCTGATACATCTACAGAGAGTTGCTCAGAGTGACAAATCCCTTGGGTTGGTGCGCAAAAGGCAAAAATGAATTTTTAAGAAGTTAGTGGCGACTCACAATTCAAAGACTACAGATGTGGGTTTCAAAAGGACAGTATACTGTAAAATTGCTTTTCCTTTAATGTATTTCCAATGACTTGTTATACCAGCTGTAGAGTATAGAATGTATAAGAAATTTTATTTTCAGTTTTATTAGTGTATATGAAATTGTTGGTTTGTGCTTTGAAACCACAACCTATTGCAATGGGTTGAGCTTGCAAATAAAATTATATCTCATTATGTTATCACTTTGTGTACACACACTTGCTTCCCTTCTGACTATGGGCCCTCCCATATATACATGGCTCCTGGAGACACTGTTGACAACGATGTGCCGCCCCATAGACTCCTCAGACTCTAAACATACCTAACACACTTATCAAAAGTGTATCATGCCTTAAAGGAATCGTATAGTCAAAATAAAACGTTCATAATTCAGATAGAGCATGCAATTTTAAGCAACTTTCTAATTTACTCCTATTATCAAATTTTCTTTGTTCTCTTGCTATCTTTATTTTAAAAAGCTGCAATGTAAGCTTAGAAGCCGGCCCATTTTTGGTTTAGCACCTGGGTAGCGCTTGCTAATTGGTGTCTAAATGTAGCCTTCTAATCAGCAAGTGCTATCCAGGTCTGAACCAAAAATGGACCAGCTCCTCAGCTTACTTTCAAGCTGTTTTAAATAAAGATACCAAGAGAACGAAGAAAAATTGATAATAACAGTAAATTAGAAAGTTGCTTAAAGACCGGACTTCCTGTTGGAGGCGGGGCATGCAGGTATCTGCAGGTAGCTGCAGGTGTTGTGGACGCTCCGTGCCTCTGAGAGAGGCCTAAAGTCATCACCAACATATGCTCTGTTTCCCTTGGCCATGCACAGGCTTGAGAGTAAGGATTTCGATCCAGCATGGGAAGTTAAAGTTGCAGCCTAGATATGCACGGTGGCTGGTGCACACCTGGAAGGCCCAGCATCGGAAGTGGCAGAGTCCCTCTCCCTGGCTGAGAGTGGATCGAAGACAGCTGTGAGTTCATCACGGGAAGTCTGAGCCCCCTGGTTGGGCAAACGGCCAAGATGATCCCGCCTCCCCCAGCGTGAGACGTCGGGGGTATACCGGTCCTGACCGCTGCCTGTTCAGGCTCTCCTGTTTTGCGGCCCGCTACAAGCGGTGAAAGAGTGGTCGGTGTGACCGGCTGAATTGTTGCTCTCCTCGACGTGGGCGGGCTTTTCCACCGCACAACTGATTCCTTACCCTGGCCGCAACCGCGGGTTCCTCTCCCTCAGTGAATTGCAAGTGGGGAAGATCGATGTGGCAAGGCACCCGGTGAGAGGTTAGACACTTGCAGCGAGGTATCGTATCCTGGTCTGATTAATGGTGTCCTGCAGGGGAGCAAAGTACTTTGATCTTGCGTAACGTAGTTGCACAGACTGCCTAAGTACTTTTGGTGGATATAATATATAACGCATTGGTCCCCCTGGTAGATACATTGAACGAATTAATAGCTCATGCTGACTGGGCAACTGGCTGCGGTGGCAGTGAAGGCAATAGTGGAACCTACTATTTGGTCTCAATAAGTTTAACTTGAGGACTAAGTACGGGGGAACTATTACCCTCAGCTATGTTTATAACCTATTTTGTGTATGCTGTACTGTTATAAGACCCTCTTCCTTTCCAGGCTTTATTACAGAGATTCTTGCACCTTTATATAGCGACTACAGAAGGTCTTTTGGCAATTAAGCATAGTGGCTAGATTATGCAGAAATTTCTTCCTGGCATTCAGCATCTGAAAGAGATTGCCAAAGCTGAGTTTTATACACCTTAGTTAAGTAATATAGATGGGGTACTATGTCATATTTGTTGTGGTTAAGATAAAATGTTAACTGCTTTTGATAAAAGTTTTCCTTAAATTAATAGTACTGAACTATAGGATTCTGAACTCCATCTTTATCTAATTAAGGCTATAACTATCCATTATTGTAGATGCACATACACAAGTTATTTTGGGTAATTTTTACTGTGTTGCTTTAGGATAAGAAATTACCTATCTATACATATACCCATTTATTCACATTTATCTATTTAAAAGTATTGTGTTATTAGCTTTAACCTCACACACGTTAGAAAGGGTTTTGAAGCAGGGAATAGCCTTCTTTTTCACTTTAGATGAAATTGTGGTCCAAGGAATTTAAGGAATAGAATGGACACCTGATGTAAAATAATATTTCTGTTGGAGCATAAGGCACTATGTCATATCTGTTGTGCTAAACATTAAATATCAGTTTTTTTTTTCTTTTTCATTAATAGCGCTGAATTATAGTATATCGAATTTTAGCTTTATCAATTAAGCCAACAGCTATCTATCTTTGTAGGTGTATATACACAAGCTATCTGGGCAATTCTTTACTGTGTTGCTGTATGTTAAGAAATTACTTATCTCTACCTATATCTATTCATCTATATTTATTTATTTAAAAGCACTGTTATTAGTATTAACCTCACGTTACAACACACATTAGAAATTATCTTGAAGTAAGGAATAATTTATTTATTTATTTTTCTTTCTTCTTTTTTTCACACTTTAGATAAAGTTAAAGTCTAGGGAATCTAACTATTAGAAGGGATATTTGGGGTTAAAACACTCACTTTGGGAACATAAATTGTTTCAACAAATTAGAAAAGTTAACACTTCTTCTCTGTACACAATTATACTTTCTGCAGAATATAGGAGGTCTTACACAAAGTATACTATTTGGAGATAGTTTGTTAGAGCATTATAAGGTTTTTTTTTTTGGGAGATTTTTTGATTTGCTTTCGATATAGCTAAGATACACAGTTAACATCTGTCACAATACAGACAAATATCAGTTAGTCCCTGTCCATGGACAAATATATGCAGCAAAAGAGTTCTCCCTCCAATATGGTTCCTAAAGCAAGAGAAAAAAAAGGGAGCAGCAGGAACTTGGATACTAGCATTGTTTCCCCTTTGGAAAAAAGTGCTTCCAATCCTTCTAACAATATGATAGAATTTGCAGCTGAAGTGGCTAAAATTCTGACACCTCAATTTGATATGATCAAACAGGAGATCAGAAATGAGATATCAAACCTCACCTTGGAGGTCAGGCAATTTTCATCTAGATTAGATGAAATTGAGAACCGGATCTCAGACCTGGAAGACAGATTCAATGTTGCTGATCCTACAATGGATACTCATAGTAAAATTATCACTTCTTTGCAAGCTAAGATTGAGGATCTCGAGGATCGATCGAGACGTAATAATCTTAAAGTGATTGGTCTGCCCGAATCCCCTGAGTTTCAAGACCTAATGAATTTTGTCACAATTACATTACCACAAGCCCTGCAGATCCCAGCTCCTGCTGCTCCATTTCTGATAGAAAGGGTACATAGGATAGGCCAACAACATGAATCTAGCGAGGCCCTGAGACCCAGGCCAGTAATTTTTAAATTTGTGAACTTTCAAGACAAATTATTATTCCTCAAACATTACAGGAAATGTAGTCCTCTTTCCATAGGCTCTCATAAGTTACTATTGTTTCAGGATTTCTCTTCGGAAACACTAACCAAGAGAAGAGATATGTCTATTTTTAATGGGAGGCTGCAGAAAGAAAATTACAATATCAGACTAATTTACCCCGCAAAGTTAATTGTGCAGAAACATGGTACTACACATACACTCAACAATGTTATGGAGGCTGAGGCTTTTTGCAAGGAAGCAGGGGTCCCATGAACACGTACCCAATTTACTAGGAGAGGCTTCATGTTCACAGAACTAGAATATCTAGTTACTTAGAGTTAGTTAGCCGATTAATATGGTATCTGAATTTAGGAATATGGTAGTTACAGAAATGGTGTTTTCAGGTTCTGTTGGGGGGGAGGCGGGTTTCTGTGGGGGTTGTGCTGTGTTCCTTTTTTTTTTTTTTTCCTTTTCTCTCTTTCTTTTCCCTCTATGTTCTTCCTCTCTCTCCTCCTCTCCGCCGCCTGCTTCTCCCCGCTCCCTCTCTGTCCTTCCTTGTTTGCCATCGTCAGAGTTGGCCCCCTGGGTTCCCCTAAGGGGGAGGTTATGGGGAGTACTCTCTTTGGCATCCGGGGTCGACAAGATAAATAGTGTTGATGGCGTATAACCTTAAGCTATTGTCTTGGAATATAGGGGGCATTAATTCACCCATCAAAAGAAAAACCGTAATAAAACACTTGGGGAAATTTAACCCCAACATAGTCCTCTTACAGGAATTGCACCTTAACGCTAGTGAAATTCCCAAACTTAAATCTAAATGGGTGGGGGAAGTTGTGGAGGCTCCATTTACCTCGAGGAAGAGGGGGGTCGCAATTTTATTGAATCGAAAACTAGATTATCGAATAGTTAACATTGAACCCGATCCTGAAGGGAGATTTCTAATACTGGAATTGGAAATTAATGATATTAGATATATACTTTGTAACACATATGGACCTAATCAAATTGACCATAATTTTTGGTCAGCTCTTTCCGTAAAATTACATAGATTTATAGGGCTCAATTTAATTATCGCAGGAGATTTTAACCTGGTAGCAGACCCCTTCTTGGACAACTCTAACAAGAGGGCGCTAAACAGTAGAGGCAGAAAAGTCCGGATCTTTCAGAAGTTATGTTCACATCTGGGTATGGTCGATTTATGGCGAGTGCAGAATCCAGATGCTCGTACATTCACGTGTGTATCCCATGTTCAACGCTCTTTCTCTCGGATTGACTATTTTCTGGTATCAGAATCAATGCTTGCTCGGAATTGGGCCACTAGAATTGAAGACATAGCTATTTCTGATCATGCTGTGATAACATTAAATCTTACTATCGGACATAGTTGGCCTGGTAAGAATTATATTTCTTTTCCCAGATATCTAAGTAGTAATATCAAATTTCAGAACCATTTACGTCTGAAATGGGCAGAATACCTTAAGAATAACGGTAATTACATAGACAAGATCGAGACATTCTGGGAGGCCTCTAAGGCCGTACTACGCGGATAGATTAAATCTTACACACTCTATTGGACAAAAAACCGTAGTTTATTGGCTAGACAACTAGCCAATCGGGTCAAGAACACATATAGAGCTTATATTACCAGGCATACTAGAGAATGTTGGGAGGAATATATTGCAGACACTTCGGGATACACACATGAAACAGACCAATGCCCAGGAAGAACTTAGAATGAAAGCCAGATATGGGGGGTTTACAGGTAGATCAGCGAAGTTCCTAGCGAAGCTAATTAAACCTTCAGCTAGACACGCAATTGCTTCTATCAAGCAAGGATCCACGAGATATACGAGGCACACAGATATAGAAAAAGTATTCTTTGACTTCTTCCAGGATTTATATAAACAAGACCCCCCTAATCCAGATAAGAAAGAGGCATTTTGGGGAAAGATTGAAGTACCACATTTATCTATAGAAGCTAGAGATACCATTAATATGCCCATTACTGAAGAAGAAATATTATGGGCAATTAAAAATGCGAAACCTAATAAAGCAGCTGGTCCAGATGCTCTCCCCATCGAATATTATAGAATTCTACAACCCCAGGTGTTACCTATACTAACTAAGCTATTTAATCTTTACTTCTCTGAGAATACGAGGTGCTCTGCCTCCTTTTCAGCTGCAAATATTTCTCTGATATTAAAAAAGGGGAAAGATCCCGAGTTACAAAGCTCCTACAGACCTATTTCAGTCTTAAATACCGACTATAAGCTGCTCGCGTCTATTGTAGCCTCACGATTGAAATCTCAAATGTGCGATTTAGTCCATGAGAATCAATCTGGTTTTATGCCTGGACGTAAGCCGGTAAGGAATACGAGGAAACTGTTAATCCTGATGGAATCCTTCTGGAATAAATATAAGGCTATGGAGTCTCACGAAAGTATAGATAAGGCTATTTTAACGGTCGACGCGGAAAAGGCTTTCGATAGGGTCAGCTGGGACCATCTGTTTGTTGCGTTAGATCAATCTGGGTTCTCGGGTTCTTTTAATAACTATATACGCTTAATCTATAGTACTCCCTCTTCCACAGTGATTATCAATAATACATCTACTAATCGATTAAATCTATTCAGAGGGACCAGACAAGGTTGCCCACTCTCCCCCTTCTTGTTTAATCTTAGCGTAGAACCTCTGGCTATTCAATTACGTCAAGAGCTTGATGGGATTTGATTTGCAGGTGAGAAGTTGGTTCTTCTCCTCTATGCGGATGATCTTCTTCTATTTCTATCTAACCTTAAGGTTTCATTACCCATTTTACAGAGCATTACCCAAGAGTTTGGGGAAATCTCAGGGTTTAAGATCAATACTTCTAAATCGGAATTAATGTGGATATACAAAAACCCCTCACCGCAGGTGAACCATCCCTTTCGAGAGGTCCTCCAGATTACATATCTTGGTTTAAGATTATCCAGAAATCCGGAACAATGGTATAGTTTAAATCATAGGATGGTGATGGACTCCTGTAAAAGGAAGCTGGAGGAATGGACCAGGTTACCGATTTCATTAACTGCTCGGGTGACTCTGATTAAATCAGTCATCTTCCCAAAGCTTCTCTACATCTTACAAAATATCCCATGGTTCTTGCATGAAAAAGATATCACTATATACAATAAGGCTTGTTCCAAATTTTTATGGAATGGCAAGAGACCGCGGATTGCCTCTCATAGGCTCATGAACTCTAAGATAGCAGCAGGTCTGGCACTTCCTAATATCCAGACATATAATCTGGTTATTATAGCTAGATTTGCACTAGATTGGTTAACTGGGAAGGAGCAAATTACTTTGTGTACCTGGGAATCGCAGGTGGTGGCTCCCTTCCAGTTGAAAGCTCTTTTACACTGTCCACTCACCTCAATCCCATCCAATATATTTCATCTAGGCACTTTTAAGAATGTCATTACGGCTTGGCAAAGGCTATGTACAGAACTGGGTAATTCTCCCTATGTTTCACAATATTTACCCATAGTGGGCAACCCAGAGTTTAGTCCTGGCCTTTCCAACCAGATATTTAAAGATTGGGAGGCAAAAGGTCTCCAAACCTTGTGGCAAATACGAGATGTAGGAGGATTTCCATTATTATTTCAAGAAATTGCAACTCGGTTTGATATAGGTACGCGTGAATTTTATGCCTACCTCCAAGTTAGACATTTTCTCCAGGAGCTGCTCACAAAATATGGGAATAATTGGTCCTTAGGTGAGTTGCAGACTAGGATCTCTATTTATGCAGCAGGAATATATGCAATTTCCCCTTTGTATCTACTGTTAAATCAGAAAGCGTCAAACTTACAAGTAAACGAGATGATTGATAGATGGGCTACCCTATTTCCGGATATAGATGAGCAGACTATTGTGGGGAGTTTTAAAATAGTCCAACAGAGTTGGGTCCCGACATCATGAAGGGAGTCACAGATGAAAGTTGGGTTACAGAGATACCTTACACCTGCTGTCCTCTCTAAGTGGTACAAATCAAAAGTTCTCTGCCCTAGATGTTCAGCTATAGGAGATGATCTATTCCACTGTTTATGGAGCTGCCCAATGGTTCGCCAATACTGGGGGAAAATCATATTTTGGATGACGGTAGTTTTGAAATTGGACTACAAAATATCTCCAATTGAGATTTTTTTCTTGGTAAAATTCCAGGGTATACCTAAGAATTATAGTCTAATAAACACTATTATATTAGCAGCACGTAACCTTATCTTTAAAGCATGGAAAGCATCTTCTGCACCTACAATGGCCCAATTTAAAAGGGCTTTGACGGATCAATTCATAATAGAACAGATTAATATACCATACCCACAAGACAAATATTTAGCGGTATTTTTGTAAGATCTCTGCCCCTAATACATAAAAAAAAAAATAATCAAACCAATCAGAAACTCGGAGTTTATACAGATGAATATTTTGGCGGGCCATTTCCCGGGTGAATGGCTAGAGGACCCTGAGTGAGGGGTCGGGGGGAGGTGGGGGCTGGGAGGAGAGGATAGGTAGTTTTTTTCTCTCTTCCACGGAGACGTGGTGGTTCTGTCATGTGGGGTTCTGTTTTTTTTTTGGTTTTTTTTCTTCTGTGTTGTAGTGTTTGTGAAGGGCGGGGGGGGGGGGGTTAAAAGATAAAAATGCATTTAAGATAAAGAAAGATTAGCTATCTGACAAAAGTCTACACGGTTACACTACGCACTTTTTAGCCGATATATGAATGCTCGCTCTAACAAGTTTGTAAGATTTGTATTTATGCACGGACACTTTAGCCCTCTTACTCTGGCTTACACTGTTTTTATTTAACTATGTATGTATGTATGTTTTATAATTATTATGGCACCTGTATTTGCTTTTATTTGCTAACCGTCAATGTAACAAATTTCTTTGTCTTTGTTATAAATAAAGATTAAAAAAAAAAAAAAAGTAAGTTGCTTAAAATTGCATGCTCTATCTGACTCATGTAAGTTTATTTTTGAGTAGACTATCCCTTTAATATTCATTCTAGAGCTGTAAATACCAATGTCTTTCTCCAATCTTCCGCACTTATAGTCACTCTCTCATTGTGATCCTCGTCCTAACTATAGTCATACCCTTGTAATACTTTTATTATTCAGATAGAGAACATTTTTGAAGCACTACATGACAGGAAATAGTGCTGCCATCTAGTGCTCTTGCTAATGTATAACATTGCAGCACTATATGGCAGCAGTTTTGCAAAAGACATGTGCACGCTCCTGAGCTTACATCCCTGCTTTTCAACAAAGGATAACAAGAAAATGAAGAAAATTGTATAATAGAAGTCAATTGGAACATTGTTTAAAATTGCATGTTCTATCTGAATCATGAAAGAAAAATTTGGACCAGTATTTTTTGAGATTGGGAAGAACAAATTCCTGCAACCTTTTGGAATGGAGGCAAATGTTACCGCCCCACCGCAGGCAGACATTTGATCATGTGTGTCACAATTGTATGCAAACCAGGTCTGCAGCATGACTTCGTTAGAATTCATTACAGTAGTATTGAATCATTTACTAAACATTCTTCCAGTGATACTCAGATATCTGAATGCACAGCTTTATGAAGATGTATGTGAGTTTTTACCTTCCTGTGATGAAGTAGCGACTATATTGCTGAAATATGCCTATGAAACAGGCTGATTCTTTGCTAAGTGAGTCTAAATGGCACACTGAAAAGCAGTCGGTTTCACTAATTTGTCTGACATCCTTTGCTAAATTAAGATGAACTCATGCAATTCCTCACAAGCGCCTTTATGCCCATAAAATAACAATGTCATGTTTGTCGAGGTATTGCTGAGTGGCATTGGATAAACTACATATATATCACATAATTTATTAATTCAATTGAGCTAATATCTACTTGATATGAATTGATTTGGCTATAGACACAGCAGAAATTGTAAAAGACCTGAAATCAAACCTTTCAGCATAGACCCCTCTCCCCACTCACTATGCAGATTACACTGTACAATTAAAATAATTGCCCTGACATGGTACCTAGATCAGGATATAAAACAGATAAGGGGAGCTATGAATTAAATCTATTTTGTTAAATAACAATATTCATTGTGCGAGTTTAAAAATATTGTAAATACGAATAATGTAAATACAAATATGCAAGTGTTCTGAAATGCTCAAATAGACATTATGGTTAGAAAACAAACAATATGTGAATATAAGTCTAAACTAGTGTAAAACTGTATTTAGAGATGACAACGTAGGTGGAAAATCTTAACCAATAAAAAATGTATACTAAGAAATTAGCGTGAACAGATAGCAAAATAATGCTAAATATACATAAATGAGATGATGGTGTATCTGTCTAGAAATTTTTACAATTATTCCTAAAATATAAGATACAATGTATGTATACAAACAATTTGAATACAGTATAATAAAGTAAAATACAATATGGCATAAAAAAGATTAAAAGGAGAGCTCAAAAATGATATGTCTTAAAAAGTTCCTTTATAAAAAATGACTCTCTCACTGCAGTGGATACGATATTTCTGCCTGTAATGGCGTGGTAAGGCGTCGGTTTTTATTTAATAAGAGTTCAGAATCTGAACCTTGATAGTAACCTTGATGTGAGGATTTTAAAGCTGGTGGCCACAAAAACAGTAGGTAATTTTCGTGTTTTTGTTGAAAGATATAATAATGTAAAAGTACCTGTGTTTGATGTGTCTCACACTTCTGCTTCTAGCGAATCGCAAACCGCAATAGGAACAGACTGAGTGTGTGAATGTCTATTTGAGCATTTCGGAACACTCGCATATTTGTATTTACATTATTCGTATTTACAATATTTTTAAACTCACACAATGAATATTGTTATTTAACAAAATAGATATAATTCATAGCTTCCCTTATCTGTTTTATTACCATTTTTGTTGACAATTGTTTGGAGGAACAATTGTCTCACTTAGGGTCTGAGCACATCCCCATATACATCAGTTTATAACACTAGGTGCACTCACTTTACCCTGTTTTTATAGATCAGGATGCTACCTGGAGTGAGAGGGTCGCTGAGTCTGTACTTTAGTGGAGATATGCTCAGAATCCCAGGATATAGTAAGTTAACAGATACATGTGATAATCAACATGATGATTCACTAGGTCTTCTTTTGAAGATCCAATCCACATATACGTCTGGGAACATTTGCTAGCTCAAGATATGACATGGGAAGGTAAATCTCAAATAAATGATTTATACCTAATCTTGATAATAATTTGAAATACTCAGATCATATTGAAAACATCTATATATATGCATTGATCTGAAAAGTATACTACATTGAATAAATGTCTACTGTATTGAATAATTAGCTGCATTGATGAATTTAAAATGTTTAACCAACTTCAGAATAAATATCATCTTCTTTGTTTCTTTCAGGCATATGAGAAACCAGTGAGTTGTCCCATAAATTATATCATATTTGTGTTTTCATGCATTCAAAATAACATTATCAAGAAATATACTGAGTGTGGGATATATGTATATTAAACGGGAATGAGAATCAAATAAATATATCTGTATAAGTAGAAGGAAGCAATGTCCTACAAGACAAAGAGAAAGGAGGCGCCTATGGTGTAGTATCGTAAGGAACAAAGAGCAGTTAAGCAAAACATAAAGCTGGGTACTCACAAAGGATGTTGCACATCCAGTGCAATAATGGACAAACCGAGGCTTCAGAGCCACTCGGCTGACACACACACTCAGGCAGGATGACATCTCCAAACCAGGAGGAATACGGCCAATAGGAAGATAATACCCTAAACTATGCACCACTTTAACTGGACACCTCCCAGACTTAAGTAGTCATGTTCCACCTATATTTTTAGTCTACACATTTTTCTTTTCTCTATAGCTCTGTATAAGTAATTACTACAGACTTATAATTGAAAGCATTTAATATACTAAATATGAGATGAAGTGAATATATATAACTATTTAAATAAAAAGGGAATAATAATCAAATATAAGTATAGCTGTATGATTAATCACATCAGAATACTACTTACAGATTATACATAGGATATAATCCAGGAGGAAGTTTGTGTGTGTGTGTGTGTGTATGTATATATATATATATATATATATATATATATATATATATATATATATATATATATATATATATATACACACATACATATATATATACATACATATATATATATACAGGGAGTGCAGAATTATTAGGCAAGTTGTATTTTTGAGGATTAATTTTATTATTGAACAACAACCATGTTCTCAATGAACCCAAAAAACTCATTAATATCAAAGCTGAATAGTTTTGGAAGTAGTTTTTAGTTTGTTTTTAGTTATAGCTATTTTAGGGGGATATCTGTGTGTGCAGGTGACTATTACTGTGCATAATTATTAGGCAACTTAACAAAAAACAAATATATACCCATTACAATTATTTATTTTTACCAGTGAAACCAATATAACATCTCAACATTCACAAATATACATTTCTGACATTCAAAAACAAAACAAAAACAAATCAGTGACCAATATAGCCACCTTTCTTTGCAAGGACACTCAAAAGCCTGCCATCCATGGATTCTGTCAGTGTTTTGATCTGTTCACCATCAACATTGCGTGCAGCAGCAACCACAGCCTCCCAGACACTGTTCAGAGAAGTGTACTGTTTTCCCTCCTTGTAAATCTCACATTTGATGATGGACCACAGTTTCTCAATGGGGTTCAGATCAGGTGAACAAGGAGGCCATGTCATTAGATTTTCTTCTTTTATACCCTTTCTTGCCAGCCACGCTGTGGAGTACTTGGACGCTTGTGATGGAGCATTGTCCTGCATGAAAAACATAATTTATGCTTACCTGATAAATTCCTTTCTTCTGTAGTGTGATCAGTCCACGGGTCATCATTACTTCTGGGATATTACTCCTCCCCAACAGGAAGTGCAAGAGGATTCACCCAGCAGAGCTGCATATAGCTCCTCCCCTCTACGTCACTCCCAGTCATTCGACCAAGGACCAACGAGAAAGGAAAAGCCAAGGGTGAAGTGGTGACTGGAGTATAAATTAAAAAATATTTACCTGCCTTAAAAACAGGGCGGGCCGTGGACTGATCACACTACAGAAGAAAGGAATTTATCAGGTAAGCATAAATTATGTTTTCTTCTGTTAAGTGTGATCAGTCCACGGGTCATCATTACTTCTGGGATACCAATACCAAAGCAAAAGTACACGGATGACGGGAGGGATAGGCAGGCTCTTTATACAGAAGGAACCACTGCCTGAAGAACCTTTCTCCCAAAAATAGCCTCCGATGAAGCAAAAGTGTCAAATTTGTAAAATTTGGAAAAAGTATGAAGCGAAGACCAAGTTGCAGCCTTGCAAATCTGCTCAACAGAGGCCTCATTCTTGAAGGCCCAAGTGGAAGCCACAGCTCTAGTAGAATGAGCTGTAATTCTTTCAGGAGGCTGCTGTCCAGCAGTCTCATAAGCTAAACGAATTATGCTACGAAGCCAAAAAGAAAGAGAGGTAGCAGAAGCTTTTTGACCTCTCCTCTGCCCAGAGTAAACGACAAACAGAGAAGACGTTTGTCGAAATTCCTTAGTTGCCTGTAAGTAAAATTTTAGAGCACGGACTACATCCAGGTTGTGCAGTAGACATTCCTTCTTCGAAGAAGGATTTGGGCACAAAGAAGGAACAACAATCTCTTGATTGATATTCCTGTTAGTAACTACCTTAGGTAAGAACCCAGGTTTAGTACGCAGAACTACCTTATCCGAATGAAAAATCAAATAAGGAGAATCACAATGTAAGGCTGATAATTCAGAGACTCTTCGAGCCGAGGAAATAGCCATTAAAAATAGAACTTTCCAAGATAACAACTTTATATCAATGGAATGAAGGGGTTCAAACGGAACGCCCTGTAAAACATTAAGAACCAGGTTTAAACTCCATGGTGGAGCAACAGTTTTAAACACAGGCTTAATCCTGGCCAAAGCCTGACAAAAAGCCTGGACGTCAGGAACTTCTGACAGACGTTTGTGTAACAGAATGGACAGAGCTGAGATCTGTCCCTTTAATGAACTAGCAGATAAACCCTTTTCTAAACCTTCTTGTAGAAAAGACAATATCCTAGGAATCCTAACCTTACTCCAAGAGTAACCTTTGGATTCACACCAATATAGGTATTTACGCCATATCTTATGGTAAATCTTTCTGGTAACAGGTTTCCTAGCCTGTATTAAGGTATCAATAACTGACTCAGAAAACCCACGTCTTGATAAAATCAAGCGTTCAATTTCCAAGCAGTCAGCTTCAGAGAAGTTAGATTTTGATGTTTGAAGGGACCCTGTATCAGAAGGTCCTGTTTCAGAGGTAGAGACCAAGGTGGACAGGATGACATGTCCACCAGGTCTGCATACCAAGTCCTGCGTGGCCACGCAGGTGCTATTAGAATCACTGATGCTCTCTCTTGTTTGATTCTGGCAATCAATCGAGGAAGCATTGGGAAGGGTGGAAACACGTAAGCCATCCTGAAGTCCCAAGGTGCTGTCAGGGCATCTATCAGGACTGCTCCTGGATCCCTGGATCTGGACCCGTAACGAGGAAGCTTGGCGTTCTGTCGAGACGCCATGAGATCTATCTCTGGTTTGCCCCAACGTCGAAGTATTTGGGCAAAGACCTCCGGATGGAGTTCCCACTCCCCCGGATGAAAAGTCTGACGACTTAAGAAATCCGCCTCCCAGTTCTCCACTCCCGGGATGTGGATTGCTGACAGGTGGCAAGAGTGAGACTCTGCCCAGCGAATTATCTTTGATACTTCCATCATAGCTAGGGAGCTTCTTGTCCCTCCCTGATGGTTGATGTAAGCTACAGTCGTGATGTTGTCCGACTGAAACCTGATGAACCCCCGAGTTGTCAACTGGGGCCAAGCCAGGAGGGCATTGAGAACTGCTCTCAATTCCAGAATGTTTATTGGCAGGAGACTCTCCTCCTGACTCCATTGTCCCTGAGCCTTCAGAGAATTCCAGACGGCACCCCAACCTAGAAGGCTGGCGTCTGTTGTTACAATTGTCCAGTCTGGTCTGCTGAATGGCATCCCCCTGGACAGATGTGGCCGAGAAAGCCACCATAGAAGAGAATTTCTGGTCTCTTGATCCAGATTCAGAGAAGGGGATAAGTCTGAGTAATCCCCATTCCACTGACTTAGCATGCACAGTTGCAGTGGTCTGAGGTGTAAGCGTGCAAAGGGTACTATGTCCATTGCCGCTACCATTAAGCCGATTACCTCCATGCATTGAGCCACTGACGGGTGTTGAATGGAATGAAGGGTGCGGCAAGCACCTTGAAGTCTTGTTAGCCTGTCCTCTGTCAGGTAAATCTTCATTTCTACAGAATCTATAAGAGTCCCCAGGAAGGGAACTCTTGTGAGTGGAACGAGTGAACTTTTCTTTTCGTTCACCTTCCATCCATGTGACCTTAGAAATGCCAGTACTAACTCTGTATGAGACTTGGCAGTTTGAAAGCTTGAAGCTTGTATCAGAATGTCGTCTAGGTATGGAGCTACCGAGATTCCCCGCGGTCTTAGTACCGCCAGAAGAGCACCCAGAACCTTTGTGAAGATTCTTGGAGCTGTAGCCAATCCGAATGGAAGAGCCACAAACTGGTAATGCCTGTCTAGGAAGGCAAACCTTAGGTACCGGTAATGATCTTTGTGAATCGGTATGTGAAGGTAAGCATCTTTTAAATCTACAGTGGTCATGTACTGACCCTCTTGGATCATAGGTAAAATTGTCCGAATAGTCTCCATCTTGAACGATGGAACTCTTAGGAATTTGTTTAGGATCTTTAAGTCCAGGATTGGTCTGAAAGTTCCCTCTTTTTTGGGAACCACAAACAGATTTGAGTAAAACCCCTGTCCCTGTTCCGATCGTGGAACTGGATGGATTACTCCCATTAACAAGAGCTCTTGTACGCAGCGTAGAAACGCCTCTTTCTTTGTCTGGATTGTTGACAACCTTGACAGATGAAATCTCTCTCTTGGAGGAGAGTATTTGAAGTCCAGAAGGTATCCCTGAGATTGTCAGAAAATAAAAGCTGCTACATACCTCTATGCAGATTCATCTGCCCGCTGTCCCCTGATCTGAAGTTTACCTCTCCTCAGATGGCCGAGAAACAGCAATATGATCTTAACTACTCCGGCTAAAATCATAGCAAAAACTCTGGTAGATTCTTCTTCAAACTCTGCCAGAGAGGTAATAACACACTCCGGTGCTATTTTAAAATAACAAACTTTTGATTGAAGATATAAAACTAAGTATAATCACCATAGTCCTCTCACACATCCTATCTAGTCGTTGGGTGCAAGAGAATGACTGGGAGTGACGTAGAGGGGAGGAGCTATATGCAGCTCTGCTGGGTGAATCCTCTTGCACTTCCTGTTGGGGAGGAGTAATATCCCAGAAGTAATGATGACCCGTGGACTGATCACACTTAACAGAAGAAATCATGTTTTTCTTGAAGGATGCAGACTTCTTCCTGTACCACTGCTTGAAGAAGGTGTCTTCCAGAAACTGGCAGTAGGACTGGGAGTTGAGCTTGACTCCATCCTCAACCCGAAAAGGCCCCACAAGCTCATCTTTGATGATACCAGCCCAAACCAGTACTCCACCTCCACCTTGCTGGCGTCTGAGTCGGACTGGAGCTCTCTGCCCTTTACCAATCCAGCCACGGGCCCATCCATCTGGCCTATCAAGACTCACTCTCATTTCATCAGTCCATAAAACCTTAGAAAAATCAGTCTTGAGATATTTCTTGGCCCAGTCTTGACGTTTCAGCTTGTGTGTCTTGTTCAGTGGTGGTCGTCTTTCAGCCTTTCTTACCTTGGCCATGTCTCTGAGTATTGCACACCTTGTGCTTTTGGGCACTCCAGTGATGTTATATGGCCAAACTGGTGGCAAGTGGCATCTTGGCAGCTGCACGCTTGACTTTTCTCAGTTCATGGGCAGTTATTTTGCGCCTTGGTTTTTCCACACGCTTCTTGCGACCCTGTTGACTATTTTGAATGAAACGCTTGATTGTTCGATGATCACACTTCAGAAGCTTTGCAATTTTAAGAGTGCTGCATCCCTCTACAAGATATCTCACTATTTTTGACTTTTCTGAGCCTGTCAAGTCCTTCTTTTGACCCATTTTGCCAAAGGAAAGGAAGTTGCCTAATAATTATGCACACCTGATATAGGGTGTTAATGTCATTAGACCACACTCCTTCTCATTACAGAGATGCACATCACCTAATATGCTTAATTGGTAGTAGGCTTTCGAGCCTATACAGCTTGGAGTAAGACAACATGCATAAAGAGGATGATGTGGTCAAAATACTCATTTGCCTAATAATTCTGCACTCCCTGTATATGTATATGTATATATATATATATATATATATATATATATATATATATATATATATATATATATATATATATATATATATATATATATATTCATTTCTAAAGGACATCAAGAACCTCCCCTGGCACAGATTAAACCCAATCCCAGATCTAGGCTCTACAGTTTAATTCTTTCAGTCTGAACTCCTACAAGTTTGGAATTTACATGCACCGCTGCGTAAGGTGAGAGTAAAAGGAGCACACTTGAATTGGATCATAGCTGACCTCATTCAAATGTACCAATTTTGGGATTCATTGTGGTCAAAGTTAAAGCATACTGGCTCTATGAATGATCACTGTGTATATAGACAATGGCGAAATATGTACTAAACAAACAAAATTGGCTAAGGCACAATATTTCTGTGAAAATCTGAACAATAATATATCTAACCCTAGAAAGTTTTGGAAACTCATAAATAACTTACAAAATCCACCAATACACTCCCAACTCTCCACTGTCAATGTGGATAACCAAAACCTGCAACTCCCCTTAGAAGTAGCAAATGCCTTTAACAATTATTTTGTCGGATGCTCCACCACCCTGATTGACAAACTAATAAATGGCCCGCATCCTGAAGCTACAAATGTGGATCAGGCCCCACTAAAAAAGCAAAGACCCAATATAGAGAAGTTCAATTTTAGACCTGTACCCTTCAATGTCATTAAGAAACACCTCAATAATCTAAAAATGAAAAACCAGTCTGGACCTGATCAAATCCCAGCAATGCTGTTGAAGCTCAGTGCGCCGGCAATTGCTAAGCCTGTCACAACCCTAATTAACGAATCCTTGGTGTACCCAAACTCTGGAAAACTGCAAGAGTAGTGCCTATTCATAAAAGTGGGGAGTTAACCTTGGTTTCTAACTATCACCCTAGATCATTGCTCCCAGTATTGTCAAAAATCTTAGAAAAATCTTAGAAAAATACGCAATTATGCGAGTATTATCAACTTTCTAACTATCTGACCCCTGATCAATCAGGTTTTCGACCGAATCACTCCACTACAACTGCCCTCCTAAAAATTTGCAACGACAGCCAAACTGGCATGGAACAAGGAGATCTAACTGGAGCTCAATGTATCCTTCCTGTTTAAATATTTTATATATATATATATATATATATATACACATACACACACATAAATATATATATTTATAGGTATATCATAAGTGGAATATACTCGTTTGGTTTTGAATGATACATAGTTCAGTAGTATTAAATGTACTGTTTATTGATACTGTATTTAATGAACACTTTAATATATATATATATATATATATATATATATTAAACTGTAGCAGTATATGATAATAAAACTGGGTTTCTACGTCTGCTTGCCCCCTGATGGAATAAAAATGGTATTACAGCCAAAAGGGTTGACTGTTAAGAGACATGCATTACTGAAGGGCCAATGAGGGACAAGCTTCGGTAAGAACGTACCCAGATTTTACCAATGATTAGAAAAGAGGTGGGTTTTTATCACAGAGATAAAAACCCTTGCATAGGAAGAAAAAGGGGGCTTTTTGCTTGACTTTTGCTGTTTAAACTTTGCTTACTGACAAACTGCTGCCTTGGAAATACATAAATTTTGATAAGACAAACATACTTCCAGACGTGTGCACCCCCTCTTGAATGACAGTGAAAATAGAATATTGGAAAAGCTGAAACTCTCAAATATTGGTTGTTTGATAATGTATTAATGGTTATTTTATATTTTTAATAGATTTCAAAGCAAAGATATTCTTTATTGCAGTAGTTTAATTGAAGCTGGTGATTTAAAAAAGGGTATTTTGTATTTTAAACTTATGTCCCATTGTCCTGTGTAGTCCAGAAATAATTATATTGATGTTAATTTTATTGCTAAGAAAAGTTTTGTTTTCTAGATTTATTCAGTCAGTTTTATTTATTGTGAAAACATTTAAGAACTGCACAAAAATTGGCTATTGTGTTGATAATATACAAACTTCTCTAGTTGTTGTTGTTTAAGCATTGTAAGTTAGTGATCCATATTTTGTCATTGGACTTGTGTGGTTAGCTAATTACAAATTGCCTTGTAAGTTAAATGTTAAGGTGTGATTTTAATAAGCAATTGATTTTGAGTAAGGTTAATTTATAGAAATATTTATTTTATAGCTTGCTTAGTATAGAAAATTGTAACAGCATAGACATAAATAATGGATTCATAATCTATTCTCTACATAAATATATTCAGTGTGTTTTAATAAGGATTAACTGATCAGAACTTTGGAAATATTGTTAGGTAAATATATAATACGTTACCATGGAAATAGAGTATGGACCTAGGATATATGTAACAAGTTGGATTATACCACTGAGATAATATTTATGGCGATATTCTAACAGATATAGTATTAACATGTTTTATAACAGCTGATGGTAGAAGCAAACAGCATAGAAGTAAAGAGGTTAACGAGATAATCTAACATTTAGATAAAAGGACATGAGATATATAGGATTTAATAGAATAAATACATCTATAAATTATATTTTAAATGTACCTTTATTTACTCTGTAATATTTAGATTTGTTTGTATAATCTATTTCAATTAACTCAATTATACTATGGATGAAGTTTATTTGATGTGCTTGAAATTGTAATTTTAAAAGAGGATGAATATGAGATAGAAAGAGTAAGTTAAATATTATGACACTAAAGTATCCCCATAACACAGCCAGTCTCAAAAGGACATCTCCTGTAGCACAAGGGCAGAAACACCCAAGCAGAAATACAAAGCGTTTTCTTTCCCCATCAGAACAAGAATATGCATTTTTCAAACAAAATAATATTTCAAGATGCAGCCTTTTTTCTTTATTAAAGGGATAGGAAACAACAACATTTACTTTCATTATTTGGATAAAACATACAATTAAAAACAACTTTCCAATTTACTTCTATTATCAAATTTACTTCATTCTCTTGTTATCCTTTGCTGAAGGAGCATCATTGTACTGTTGGCAGCAAGCTGAAAACATCTAGTTAGCTAATCACAAGAGACAAATGTGTGCCGGCACCAATCAGCAGCTAGCTACCGCTAGTGTAAGATATGTGCATATTATTTTTCAACAAGGGATACCAAGAGAATGAAGCACATTTGCAAATAGAAGTGAATTTAAAGGGACATGAAACCCAAAACATTTCTTTCATGATTCAGATAGAGAATACAATTTTAAACAACTTTCTAATTTACTTCTATTATCTAATCTGTTTCATTCTTGTGGTATCATTTGTTGAAGGAGCAGCAATGCACTAATGGTTTCTAACTAAACACATGGGTGAACCAATCACAATATATATATATATATATATATATATATATATATATATATATATATATATATATAATATATATATATAATATATATATATATGCAGCCACCAATCAACAGCTAGAACCTAGGTTCTCTGCT
Organism: Bombina bombina; assembly: GCF_027579735.1. Classification (NCBI taxonomy): domain Eukaryota; kingdom Metazoa; phylum Chordata; class Amphibia; order Anura; family Bombinatoridae; genus Bombina; species Bombina bombina. The sequence goes on along the minus strand of NC_069503.1, from coordinate 420,802,230 downwards.
GCCCCTGAGCATTCCTAGATAAACCTTTCAGCAAAGGATAACAAGAGAAGGAAGCAAATTAAACAATAGAAGTAAATTGGAAAGTTGTTTAAAATTGTATTGTATAAACTATCTGAATCATGAAAGAAAACTTTTGAGTTTCATGTCCCTTTAAGTGTCTTAAGGTGACATGCGCTATAAGAATCATGCAAGTTTAATTTTGACATTCCTATCCCTTTAACAACAAGGAAGCAAACAAACACCCCTAAACACAAAATAACCTGTTGTGTTCTGTACATTTTAAAAGCAATTTTTAACCTAATATATTGTTTTATTTATTTACATTTAAACTATAGGTGAAGCTACAACCAAACAGTCTACAGTGGTTGAGAAGTAGTTAACTTTTGCTAGAACATGCTTTTAAGTATTTTCTGTCTTTCCCTTTTTACAGGTTGATAGAAATTACAAAATTCAAATTTGACTTACTACTAATGTCCAAGGCACCTTTGGGATTCTAGCAAATGCTCTTGTTATGTACATAGTTAAAAAACTGGTAGAGAGCACCCAGTAAAACCCAGCTACGAAGATAACCCAGCCTAGAGGAGGAAATCGGAAATATTCTGTCGCAGAAATCAGCGCCCACACCAACAAACCAAATAGCTGGAAGACAAATGAAAAAGAAGCTTTAGTAACAATAAATGATAGTCATATTGATACATTTTATTCTAGCTTAAATATTTAGTCTGTATTTGTAACAGTAATCTAATGTTTATATATTTATGAGTGCATTTATAAAATAAACCACTTTCTATCTAAATAAGTTCCACAATACTAAAGTTGTTTGTTTATTTTGAAACTACACAAATGATTTAAACTCAGCAGTAATAAGGTAGCTTCACTCAGCTAAGATTTAAAGAAAAAATGCAAGCTGGTACCTGGTCTTCATCCATTTGGTCAAATGGATGCAGTAACTAACTCTTCCAGTTTTGTTTTTAATCTTAGCCAAGTGCTTGCAAGTGAGTGCTAGACTTCCTCTGTGTGCTGTGTTAATTTGGGTGCAAGGCCCATAGGGAAAATTACAAAACAGACTTGTCTGGGGTTAACTGCCTGGGACTCTGGGGACAGTACACCTACCTGTGAGTGCTATTGAGCACCCAGAACTGTGCATGTTGCAGGGTCATAGGATGTGTACCCCGTCCAGTCAGAGTGCTGTCCCCTTCTGTGTTTTGTGACACTAAAGTTGCAGAGTCATAGGATGTGTACCCGGTTCGGTCTGGTAGTGCAGTCCCCTTCTGTGTTTTTTTTGGGTGTATATATACAATGGGGTATGATTGAATAACTTTTCCCCATTTAAGAAAAAGATTTTATTCTGATTTCAGAATCTACTGGGGTGTCGAATTGCTACAATATCAACTGAGGAGTTATTTTAATCAATTCTGATATATTAGGATTTTTCATCAATTTCCATTATTTAAGTATTAGATAAATTGATTATTTTCATGTCTACCAGTACTTGATACAAGAAGAAAATCTGCTTTGCTTGTAATATTCTATTCTTAGAGCTTTTATTCATCCAATAATTAACCCTATTCCAAAGTTTGTGAATGTTGGGACAATTGCAGAGATTGCTATTAGAAAGTTACATTTATGACATGGTAGCGCTATTTTAGAATTCCACCTAGACATTACTGCTGCTGTAAGATAGAAATAGTTTTTTAGTCTCAAATGTGATTCCTTCCAAGCTGTAGAGATTGTTACCTTTTAACCAAGCTTTTTCTAAATTTCCTCTTCCTTCACATCTTTAAAGGTTAATTTCCATTTGTCACTAAATTGTTTAAATATTTTCTTGTCGTACTATATTTAAAAAAATTATATAAATTAGCAATAGTATAATTCCCTGCTCTATATGTTTTCAGCACTGGTTCTATTTTAGTCCATTTCCAGTCTCTGGGGCATCTTCTAACTAGATCTATATAGAGATGACAAATTTGAAAATATGCAAAGAACTCTTTATTAGTTAAGTCAAATACTTGTTTAAAGGGACACTAAACCCAAAAATGTTCTTTCATGATTCAGATAGAGCATGCAATTTTAAGCAACTGTCTAATTTACTCCTATTATCAATTTTTCTTTGTACTCTTGCTATCTTTATTAAAAAAGCAGGAATGTGATGCATAGGAGCCGGCCCATTTTTGATTGAGAACCTGGGTTATACATAGTAACATAGTAGATGAGGTTGAATAAAGACCGAAGTCCATCGAGTTTAACCTATACAAATCTAAAATATATACAAAAAGCTCCAGTTAAACTTAAATAATCCCACTAAAAGGTGACCCATTTAAAACTAGCAATCATATCCATGAATTTTGTTTATAGACAATGTATCCAAATAATTTTTATATGTATCTAGGGTATTGGCATTCACTACCTCCTTTGGTAATGAGTTCCACACTTTTATTGCTCTTACAGTGAAAAAACGTTTCCGTTGCAGAAGATTAAATCTCCTTTCCTCCAACCTTAAATTGTGACCTCTGGTCACAAACAATTTTCTTGGAATAAACAGAGCTTCTGCCATCTCTGTATATGGGCCTTGAATATATTTATATAAAGTAATTATGTCACCTCTTTGCTTGCTTATTTTTACTTCCAAAATGTAGAACCTTGCATTTTCCCGTATAAAATCTCATTTTCCATTTACCTGCCCATACTTCTAATTTTTGCAGGTCCCATTGTAACGAAAGTTCATCCTGCTCTGACCTAATAACCTTAACTTAGTATCATCTGCAAAAATAGAGATGTCGCTATTTAATCCTTTCTCCAAGTCATTTATAAAAATATTAAAAAGAATAGGGCCTAGCACTGATCCCTGGGGTACTCCACTGATTACCTTTGTCCAATCTGAGTATGATCCATTTACTACTACTCGTTGCTCCCTATCTTTTATCCAGTTATT